>NW_012148952.1:8165421-8166957 GCF_000956105.1 Propithecus coquereli
CCTCGGCCTCCCAGAGTGCTAGGATTACAGGCGTGAGCCACCACGCCCAGCCTGGATTTCAGTAAATCTTTATTGGCCGGCTGGGTATATAATGTTTTAAAGCAGGTATATCAAGGTATAATTTACATACAACAAAATTCACCTTTTTTAAAATGTATAGTTCAATGAGTTTCGGTAAATGTATACAGTTGTATAACCACTACCACAATCAAGATACAGAACATTTTTATTACCCCAAAGTGGTCCTTCATGCCCCCTTCCAGCAAGTCCTCTCCCAACACCACTAGTCCCAGAAAACCACTGATCTGTGTTCTATCACTATAGTTTTATCTATACTAGAATTGCATGTAAATGGAATCAGTCATTTTTTGAAGACAAAGTTTTTAATTTTGATCAAATCTAATTTATCATTTTTTTCTTTTATGGCTCATGTTTTTGTACTCTTTTAAAGAAATTCTTGCCTACTCCAAGGTCACAGAAATACTCTTTTATGTTTTCTTCTAGAAGTTTTGTGGTATTAGCGGTTATGTTTGGGTTTATGCACTAATTTTTGTATACGGTGTGAGGAAAAGGGTAAGGTTAATTTTTCTCCATATGAATATTTAGTGTTTCCGGTGCCTTTTGTTGAAACACTATCTGTCCACCATTAAATTACTGTGTCATCTTTGTCAGAAATCAATTGAAAATACATGAATGAGTCTATTTCCAGAATGTCTGTTCTGTTCCACTGACCTACATGCAAATCCTTACCCAATACCACACTCTATTAGTGTAAAATGGATATAGAATTCAGGTAATGTCAGTTCTCTGACCTTGTTTTATTTTTTATAAGATCTTTGCATTTCCAAATGATTTTAGAATCAATGTGTCAGTGTCTATTAAAACAAGCATGATAGTGTTTTGATTACAATGATATTGAATCTATAGATCAATTTGGAGAGAATTGACATCTGAACAATATTGAGTCTTCTGATGTATGAATATGGCAAATCTCTCCATTTATGTCAGTATTCTTTAATTTATCTCCACAATATTTTGTACTTCTTAGTGAACAGGCTTTCCACATATTTTATGAAGTGTATCAATATTTCATTTTTTGATGTTGTTTGAAATGGTATTTTTTATTTTAATACCAATTATTTATTTCTAATACACAGTAATATAATTGGTTTTTATGTATTAACCTTGTATCATGTGCCCTTGCTAAACTCATTTGTAATTCTCATGAAGTTTTGGTAGATTCCTTAGGATTTTCTATAGATATAATTATGCTATCTTAGATAAAGAATTGTAATTCTTTCTTTCTAATATCTGTCTTTTATTTCTTTTCCTTGCCTTACTGCACTGGCTACAACCTCCAATATAATGTTAAATAGAAGTGGTAAGAGCAGACATTCTTCACATGTTCCCAATCGTAGAGGGAAAACATTCAGTCTATTCCTATTAAGTATGATGTTATCTGTAGGTTTATTGTAGATACACTTTTACAGGTCAAGAAAGTTTCCTTCTATTCCTGGTTTGCTGAGAGTTTCTTTT
>NW_012148952.1:8168977-8171227 GCF_000956105.1 Propithecus coquereli
CAAAGGAAGCGAAGGTTGTGGCACCATATTTTAAACGTAAAATGGGCCCAAAGTGCAAGGGGCTCCTTTACACCAACCTCTGGGGCTCTAGCAGACACCAAAGTCACAATCATCAGCCGGCCAGTTCACTATTTCCATTCCTATTGGAACTCCAGTTGAAACACTGCCCTGTGGAGCAAAGCGTATAGTTGAGGATTTTTTCTATGTCATTTCTCTTACATATCTTTTAAGGAAAAAGATGCTACCTCTGTGACACTATTGGCTTTAAGGGCCCAACGGCCATAACCTGGTCTCACTAGGTCTGTTACAGAGAAGGAACACAAGTGCTGAGAGCCACGGGGCCTAGGGCTATAGCTTGATAGTGTGTTAACAGTGGGTGTGAAAAAAAAATATTTGAAAAGGACAGTCTTCTTGAACATGAGGTTATTTTAGAAAATGATATTGAAGAGAAGACAGTCTACATCACACCAAATAAGTTTTAAGATATATCAGACTATGTATTTAGTTTAAATAATAAGTATAAAACCCATTAAAAAGGAAGTACTAAAAAAAGCTTCCTGACTTGGTTATAAATGATTCACTAGAGTCTACAATGGGGTGGTAATTGAACTAGGAAAAAATTGTAAATACAAGAGGAGGGAATTTAGAAGATGAGTATATTCCCAGTAACATCATAGAATTTGGTCTGAAGAGAGAGAGCAGGGTAAGGTCGTCTGGTTGCAGAGCAGCGGAAAGCACTCTGGATTTGGTGTTAGAAGACCAGGCTCTGAATTCTGGCTTCTGTGTATGTGCTCGTGTCCCTGAGAGATGTATGTTCTCTATGCATTTGTTTTCTCATCTGTGAAATGGAGATGATCGCTGAGACGTAGTGTTGCTATGAACTCAATTAAAATAACCACTAAGAGAGAATGTAGCAGACATTACGGTTGGCTTTCCAAATTCATTTCCACTCCAGGGGTGAAACTTCATTAAGACAATCTTCCCTGCCAGTGAGTGGTTCAGAAATTCAGGCCTGGGTCAGTCAGTGAATGGCATTCTCCAGGTGACATGGATTGCTGTGGGAATGAGTTTATGGCCTTATTTGGCTAATTTTCAGGGGATAGCGTGGTTGGGGACCTAGAGTTACATAGAGTCTGCTCCTCTCTCCCTTATGTGGGAGTGTGCAACTGACTGGTGTGGAGCTAGTATGGCTGCCTCCTACCAATCTGAAGATAAAGATGATACACAGGAGGGCAGAGTGGAGAGAACTGTGGGGAAATAGAGGCAGAGGCCCTAGATTAAGGCAGCCCTGAAGCTTCCTCTCATTCTGCACTGAGAGCTAATATAGTTCTTTACTGTTTCACATGTGCTTTGCACCAAGAGCATCCTAACTGATTCAGGGTGGTTGGTAAACTGAATACAGAAGACAATACTGTAACCCTGGAACAATCAATCCTGCAAGCTATGAGGTTTGTACAGACCTCAGTCCAAATCCTGGCTTTCCTACTTATAGCTCTAGGTCTGTGGACTAGTTATTAACCTCCTTAAACCTCAGTTTCCTCATAAGTTAAATGTGCTCATTGCACATTGCATAATGACATAATGCAAGTGAAGCACGTGCCCAGTAGTAAATAATAAGCAAGTGATACTATACGGCAGAAATGTAGGGTATAATGCAGGTCAGATGTATTTGCATAGAGCATATATAAGCTGCCTGAAAGGTCATGAATTAGTAGCTCTGCTCCGTAAGGGCCCTCTCTGCAGAGGAGAGTCTGGGGCACACAACAGGGGAATGCAGGGGTTGTGCCCACCCCACGTCCAGGCTAAAGAAGTACCGGGCTACTGAGTCCCTGGAACTCTCTGATACTGGGGATCCCCAAACCTGCGTGGAACTGGCTGATGAATGCAAAGAGCCTGGACTTTGGAGTCAGGCTGGCCCTCTGTCGAGTATCCATTTCACTTCTCAGAGCTTTTCTTTCCTCCCTTGTAAAATGAGGATAATATTAACTATTTCCCAGGATTATTGAAAAGGTGAAGGAGTCCACAAAGCCCTTTGTGAGCTGCTTAAATCCGGGATGAAGGAATAGCCTCAGTCTTGCTCCCTGGTGACTTCTGAAGCTCCTTCCTTGCCAACACTGCTTTCAGATGCCTCTGCTGATGATTCCAGGGTGTACCCTGGGAAAGCCTAGTTCCTCTGTTCAGCCATGTTCAACCAGAGTTTCACTTTTGGATTTCGGTAAATCTTTTTTTTTTTTTTTTTTTTTTTTTTTT
>NW_012148952.1:8175752-8179429 GCF_000956105.1 Propithecus coquereli
TTTTTTTTTTTATTTTCAGCATTCTTAAGAAGTTATTCCACTATCTTCTGGCTTATGTAGTGTCTGACAAGAAGTCTGCTGTCAGTTTTATCTTTGTTCCTCTGAAAAGTGTCCTTTCATCAGTTGCTTTTAAGATTTCATCTTTAATCACTGATGTTCAGCAATTTGAATATGATGTGTCTCGGTGTGGTTTTCTCTATGTTGGTGTGGTTGGTTCATTGAGTCTCTTAGATCTTGAGTTTGTAGTTTTTATCAAATTTGGTATATTTTTGGTTATAATTTCTTTACATAATTTTTTCTTCCCTTTTCTTTCTTTTCTTTCCTTCAGGTCTCCAAATGTATATATTTAGACTACTTAAAATTGACTCCCAGGTCACTGATGCTCTGTTTTTTTAAGTCTTTTTCTTTTTCTTTGTCTTTATTTTGGATAGTTTATATTGTTGTCTTCAAATTCTCTGACATTTTTTCTTGCTATGTCTAATATCTCTGCTAATCTATTAATACTATACAATGTATTTTTATTTAAATGTAGTTTTTTCCTGTCCATAATTTACATGTGAACATTATTATTATTTTAACATCTCCTAATTATGCTCAAGATTTGCTTTATATCTTTGTACATATTTATAATATCTATAATAACCACATTTAAGTCCTTGTTTGTTCATTTCATTATCTCAGTTTTTGTCTTTTTATTGATTAATTTTTCTCTTAGATATGAATCCTATTTTCTTGCTTTTTTGCATGTCTGATGATTTTTTATTGGATCCCAGTGATTGTGAATTTTACCTTGTGGATGTTAGATTTCATAGTATTCCTATTAAAACTGTTAAACTTTGTTCTGGGGTACATTCAAGGCATTTTCAGATTAATTTTATTTTTCAAGGCTTGCTCTTAAGTTTTGTTATGATGAGTCTAAGGAAGCCTTTATTCTGAGCATAACTTAGCTTTGCTACTAAGGCTTGACTCTCCTTAGAATTCTACCATGTAGTCCTTTTATTGCAAGATCTATCCTCTGTGGATGGTAGAAACATATTATTTCCAGTCTTGTGTGAGCTCCATAAATTATTCAACCTACAACTTTATAGTAATTCTTTCTCTGATTTCATGAATTTCAACTTATGCATTTGCAGGTTAATACTCAGCCACAGACTGTAGGGAAACCTCTACTATTAGCTTTTCTCTCCAATATACTGTCCTACAAAGTCTAGCTGTCTTGATCCCTACACTTACCCCCTTAACACCTATATTTGTCTCTTCAGTTCAGTGTTACCTCCAGGTTATGTTTGTATTCCCTCTCTCCATGTTTCAGTCTAGAAACCATCTCCAGGCAGCTGGCTGGAAAAATTGCAGGGCCCACCTCATTTGTTTCCTTTTATTCAGAGATTAAGTTCTGTGCCGCCTATCATCCAATATCTGAAAAGTGTGTAACTCTGTGTGTGCGTGTGTGTTCCTGTAACAGTATAATTCTTCATGGATGGAAGCAAAAGTCTGTATATATTTTTACCGATACGCATATCCTCTGGTCTGTTGGATTTCATTACTTCTTTTATTACCTTCCTGTGGAGACAACTGTGGGATACTGGTGAATGGAGGGTGGCAGCTGAAATGGAAAGATAGACTCATCTCAACTTCAGTCTTCTCTTCACCCACATTTCAACTACAGTCACATAAAGGAAGAATAAATGATCCTTGAATACTCATTTTAAATAGATTATCTTGTAATAATTAAAATCTTCACCAAACAAGGCATGTTAAAATTAATATTTTTTAAAAAGCTTAAAAGTATGAAGACTTGACCTTTCTTCCTTTCTACATATAATTCAAAAAAAATAATACTGATTAATTATAAAGACAAATGAAGAAAAACATCTTCAAAGTTTAAATGCTTATCTTTCTGAAGCCTTTCATTAAATATCTGTAATTACAGTAATATAAGGAAACCCAAATAATTTATAATCTTAGAGTATATAACTTTACATTTTTAATTTTAAAAAGTTAGGATAATAATACATTGGGTGCTTTAGCTCTAGTGTTCTGTAAATATTTTCAATAACATCTTCATCAGTTGCTAAATTGATAGGTCTGAATTTCCCTGTGCTTCCCTGTTTTTATAGGCTTCTTGCAAATAAAGCCATTTTAAGTTCCCTTTTCCAGCATCTTACCTCCAATTTATTTTCTTTCCTCCCTCCCTTCCTATCTTATCAAAGCAGGTATTACCAGGCAGGTGAAACAGAGAGTAGAGGCTCTTTGTCCATATAATTCAGCAAACCTGATAGGGAGTAAAAGAGATTTCGAGAGACAGAATTGCCCATAACAGCCATCTGTGTCTATCAGATTCACCAGATAATTGTTTAGCTTTTTACTTTATTTTGGCATGACAGCTAGAGATGGAGCGCATCCATGAAAAAGAGTAGATTATTGAACAGTAACAATGATAACCTTTTAGGATAGATATGTTCTGCCTACTCTAAGGGGAAATCATGACTTAGTAATTTGGGAATGTGATCTGAGAGTGTAACAGGCCTGCAAACAAAGGAGAATCAGTAAACATTTGTTTCAGACCTTTAAAATGCCTTGCATAAGTACCAGCCCAAAAGTAGATTCAAAGAAGATAACAAACAAATAGCCTAAATTATAATTAGATTGGGAGAAAAAGGTTGAGGATAGAGTCATTTTGTTACAGATAGAGAATGGGCAAGGATAATCTGGGGGAAGAGAGTAAGATAAGTTGGCATTTGTTCAATTAGAAAAATGGTGATCAAGGATCAGGGCTGGAACCATTGTGGTTCTAAATTTTTATGGTCCTCTAGAAGGTTTGCTCATGAATGTAAGTTGTGAGTTCTTTTTTTTTTTTAAGTTAGAAAAATGTCAAACTAAGGAGGACAAGACATATGGATAGAAAAGTGCTTATGCAATAATCATTGCATTGTGAGGTCTTGGGAAGGCTTCATGTTGTGCTCACATGAACAAGGACTTTGAGCTGGTGGTAGTGATGACTCTCAAAACAGGACCTAGGAGTCTGGGATCCAAGTCTGTTCCTAAGTCCAATGACCAGGTCAAACAAATGCTGGCCATTAAACTACAGTGGTCACATTAGCCTACTCTTGTATATCACAGTAAATATTGTGTACAAGTTTAGGCATTGATTTCCAAGACAGGCATAGTAGTATAGCAAGACATGAAAGAGTTATGTGATGATCTCAAGATTTCCAGAGTGATAAAAGTAAGAGATTATTATTATAATTTTTAAAATCAGAAGGATTTGGAAAATTTCACAAGAAATCCCAGAATACTAGACCAAGAACCATCCCCAAAACTTTAGAAGAGGCTGTTTTAGTACCAGTGACAAGAACGAGCATATCTTAAGGAATTTTTTCTCAGGGTATAAATTGAAGCAAGATCTCTATGAAGGCATGGTCTACATGGGCATTTGGAATACATTTCAAGCCTTTTCCAATTTATATTCTTGAGCCACATCCTCCCTCAGCAATTTACGTGATGCTACTATCAGACAAAGAATATTAGATTCACTGGATATGGACCCAGCCAGAGATGCCACTTCTTTTATATTGTTTTAAATAACTTGTCCTTTGTCTTTACAAAGAAATTTCATGGTCCCCCTTTTTCCCTTTAATTTGTTGTCATATTAGTTTTTTAATTTTTTTTTTCATACT
>NW_012148952.1:8180609-8194982 GCF_000956105.1 Propithecus coquereli
ATGACAATTTGGTTTGCCTTGGATTCCATGACAGTGGGTGTATTATGTACCTACAGGAGCCTTCACCGCTCCCTGACAACCAGTTAGGGAAACTAATTGAACATCTACCTTGTAATGAGCACTCTGCCAGGCTTATTAAAAATGAGCTATGACTATATAAGTCAGAATAGTTTTAAAAACCCCTTGTCAACAATAAGCAGTCAGCCAAGCAGTCTGGAAACTCAGTCTTTCTGACTCTGAAGCCTATCCTCTTCTCACTTCATCTATCTGAATATTCAGAGTAACTTAGAACTAAAATCATGTTTTCTGAAACCTATCCTATAATAATCTCTTTGCACAGATACATTAATAATACAAAGAGTTTGGGTTTACAAACTCAAACCATTAAAGATTTGTGAAAGTGAATCTGTGAGAAAAAGTTGAAACACTAGAATCGGTAGAAGAGAAAAAATTAGTGGTATTTCCCAAACACTCCAAATCATTGCTAATTCATATTCCACTCACTTGGAAACTTATAATAACTGATACAGTACTGGAAATAAGCTTTACCCTTTGCAGCTATTTATGAAGGTAGTGTTGCCGTATGAAGGAATGTAGTATAAAACAAGTTTGGAAGAGGCATAGTCAACCCAGTTAACAGAACAATTTGTTTTAGAAGGGAGCAACTCACCGTTCTGTGTAAATACATATTGGAAGTTACTGAGTAATCTCATCTACTCACTATAAATGGTCCCCCAGAACTTGAGTCTGTAAGAACTTAGTTCTCACACTACTGTGGTTGCTAGTATTAAATAGTATGGTAGCATTCATAGGGCATCTAGAATCCCTGAGGATGAGGGCCAGAGTCACTATGCCACACTGGCTTTTGCTAGACCTGGGTGGGACCTTCAGGCCCAGCAGTGCTGCAAGGTGGGCATGGGACTGAGGAGGATGCTAACACGGCATTCCACTGGCTGTCCTCTGTCCTGGTCATCCATCCTTGTTCCAAGGACTTGAAAGTACTAAGAAATCAGTTTTTAAAAATATTCAGTTATTCCGAATGATCTTATCCTTCTGGCCATCTGAATTAATGAAGTCTGGCTGTATGTGGAAAATAGCTACAGCAGCTACAGAGAAGAAGGCAGTCAACTCTTTGCTTTGATTCCTGGAGTCAGAACAAAAACAGATTGAGATTTCACAAGAGGAGATTCATATTCATTCAATATAAGGAAGAATGTTCTAAAGATTGGTTGTTTTTTCACCCATCCGTTCATTCACTACACATCAGGGAAGACTGACTACATGTTAGGCTCAGCACAGCGCCCACGTGGTGATGGAGAATGAGTCAGACACTCCGCCAGCTTCACCATAGTGCGGAATAAGGGCAATGGCAGAGTCAGGAGCAGGCTCATATGTGAGTACTGGGGAGATGAATAAAATCCAGTTCTGGACCCAAGATGCTCACAGTCTGACAACACTTAAATTGAGAACGGCTGCTGTTTTCTGAATAATAACAGTGTCCCCGTTTCAAGCATTGTGCTGGGTTTATCATGTCATTTGTTTCTTGTCCTCAAAGCACCCCTAAATGAAGACAGTGTGATCTAATTTGCAGATAAAGACACTAAGGCCAGCTGCTGAGGCAGCCAGGTGCGGGGAGCAGCAGGGTAACATTCGCTGGCAGGATGAGTGGGGATTTTATATTGCACACCCTAAGTTAACAGTTTGAAAAAATCCCCAGTGGAAACATTTCTCCAAAATTTCTTTGCTGCCACCATGCCACACAGAACCTCACCCATCTTGGCGTCTCCTTTCTCTCTCAGATACTGTAACTTCCCTCTTTACTGAAGCCTGATGCCAGATAATATTCCTAACCCCAGCAGTCTTCACATTCTTTCCCAAAAAGGAAAACCTTACAGAAAGTCCTATATTTGCTTCTAAGAGACTAAAAGGGTATCCTTCTCCTTGCATACCAAGCGTATGCAAGGTAATGTATTCAAGGTGTCAGTAGACGTCAGTCCATTCTGTAAGTAGGAGATTCCCTACCGTTCTGCTGCTGATGTGCTACGAATGGGTCCCAGGTGTGCTGAGATGGAGATGCTCAGCCCCCAGGTGACCAGTGGTCCTGGAGCTGGTGTTTTCCTCTGTGATCCATATGTTTATTATATTTTCTATGTGTGTATGACTTTAAAAGGAATGGGCAGTAGTGTCTTAAGTCAACCCCTGAAATGTCTGGGGCTTGATGACGGTAATACTGTAAGCAGTTACCTGAGAGACAGAGAAAACACATGGGACAATGGGGATGGGGAAAGGGCTGACCAGGGTCGGAGATGCAATTGGTGACCTTGGAAGGATGACGCCTGCTGGTGCACTCAGTGACCCAACCCTCGAACTCATTAACAAGGCCCTGGTTGGCAGCTGTGCTCACAGCCACAAATGTGAACTCACGCTTAGTGAGAGCAAGACTCGGTCAGCTCATTGAAGATGCAAGGCAGGCTCGCCCCTTTGAACTTGTTCCTACTACAGCCATTTCATAATTTTGTGAGTTCTTAAAATCCTCTGAGAAAATACTAGCTTCAGAAGTACAGTAACACTTGTAATTCAGGTTACAATATTTTTATGAATTGCAAAAATCTAATAGTGCCTTAAAGAAACTACATAAAGATGGTGTCAGCAATTTCAGTATAAACTCCAGTTTCCAAAGGTTTGTGCATTCTGAAGAAATTCGCTTGAGGGTGAAACTTGGCACATGTCTGAGCCCCTGACCGTCCATACCTCATTTCATAGGTACTTACAAATGAGTCCTTCACATTCACTACATTTGGCATCTGGAATTTTTAGAAATAAAAAAAATGGCCTTAATAGCAGGTGGTTTCTGAGCTTAAAGTCAGGGCACACAATTCTCAAAGAATCAGAGAATTCAGGAATTCCAAATGTCTTGTTTTATAGATTCTGGTGTAGTAATACTGCATGCTGAGGGAAAGGGAGAAAAATTAAGGGAATAGATGCTAGAAAATGTTGGTATCCTCAGAAGAACACCAGACTTAGATCCCCTTCACAATTTTTCCTACCCCAAATCCCTGTTCTGCCTTATTCCTGCAACTGACCCATGGCCTTGTGTTATATAGGCTGGGCAAGCATATGTGGGCTTTGTATATGGGGCCTCTTTCCAAATAATCACTGAAAAGACAGCCAAGAATCTCACTTTGCTTTTTGAATCTTCATTTAAAGGGACTGGATTAAGTGCTCTACTAGCCAGAACATACCTAGAATAGAGAGACAAAGCCTGAAAAACGTTGCCCTTGGAGACAGTACCTATCACCAAGCTGGGGAGGCAAAAGTAAACTCTAGAAAAACCCTGGCATAGAAGTCTAAGAATCAAATCCAAGAGAGCAGAGGGAAGATTTACTAGGCAATTGTGATTCTCAGGAACTGCACAGATAAAGATGCATAGGCACCCTGCTTAGGGACAGACAACTGGGTGGATGCAGGGCATGTTGACAGTAAACTCCAACCTCAGAATGGGGAGCCCAGGAACCAAGCTGGAATTCTGAGGCCAGCACCGATTACAGAGGAGAAGCTGGGCACCTTGCCTAGGAGCAGGGGCCATGCTGCCAGTCTTCTGCTCACATGGCTGCCTCTATGGCCATGAACCGAGCAGACCCCACTTTGGGGTCTACCTGTACAAAGAGTGGGAACCAGTATAGCTCGATGGCTAAAAGCATTGTCTTTGTAGTCAAGCAAGTCTAGATTCAACTCTAGGCTCTTTATAGAATATGGCCTTGGACAAGTTGCCTGTGATTCCTCCTTTCTAAATGGCCATGATAGCTCTCAACTTACAGGTTTGTGGAAATGAAGAGATGATACAAAGAAAGCAGTGAACTCCTGGTAGCTGGAATAAGCAGCCAGACTTTTGATGACCATCTTCTTGAAAGGCAAAGTGCCCCTAGTGTCCTGCTACGTGCACTCCTTGGTTCAGGGGTAGGTGGTCCTGACGCTGGGAGTAAATTATTAGGCAGGCAGCCTGGGGCACATGAGGTCTAACACATCTCAGCTGCTACATCCCATAAATGTTTGATGCCCCATCCCCACAGATTGGGTTGGTTCTGATGAAGATCCACTTACTCCCATGAGAGTCTGAAATATTTCAGAATTGCCCCAGTTACAACACATGGACATGCTAACTCCAAAGAGCATTGTAGGCGAAAGTTAAGGAAGACACAGAAGTTTGAATAGCAGGGTCTTTTTTTTTTTTCCAACTCTTATGGCAATGCCCGTGGAAACAGTCATTTCTCAAAAGGCTATTCTGTAACAATTAAATCCCCTTAATTGAGGAGAAAATGAATAGAGAAAATAATGAATAATCCGTAAGGCTGGTTGAGAGTAAAGCTGACCAGCTGGTGGTCCTGAAACGAATGGAGCTAAAGCTTAGCCATTGTGATTTTAGGAAATAAAAGCCCCTCTCAGACCATGATGTACGATTCAGGGGCCCTGGAGGCCATGACCAAACTCTGAGATCTGATGGTAAACGAGACGGTCAGATGGCACCATCCTGGAGAAAAGGGTATCTGCATCTTCCTACTAAATATTCCTGTGGAAGCCAAAGCCTCTCCTTTAATAGGGACTTCATCTTCCTAGTACTTCCAAAACCAAAAGCAAAACTACTCAAACCTAGAAAAGCCAACCCTGTTCCCACCCCCACCCCTTTGTTTTTACCTAGGACAAAAGGAAATTCCCAGAATCCTGCTACCTACTTATAGCAAAGAGGTTTTGAGGAAGAGAGTGGGGGAATGGGTAGATTCTGAATTTTGGATACTAATTGCTGAGCATCAGATGAGATTGTATATGAAAGGTACTTAAGGATAAGCTCTTTACCTATCAGATATCTACGTCTATGTAATAAATATACTAAGCATTTTGTTGTATTGCCATTCACTGTTTCATTTGTTTGGCTACCTCACAGTGTACTTGGTGTCGTTCTAAATTCCAGGGTTTCAGTGGTGAATATATTTTAATTCTCACAGCAACCCTGAAAGGAACCCGAGACCCCAAGAGGTTAAAGCCCTATCCAGGGATTCAAACAATAAGTTATTTGCAGAGACCACATCACAAGTCTGTGTTCCATAAGGCACCAAAGAAATAGTAGCTGTTGAGCTTTCGATACAAAGATTAGGTCATGATCTATTGTATTCCCCACGATGCCTAACACAGTGCTAAGTTGTATCTCTTACCCAGTGCCAGACTTACAAGATGCTTATAAGATGAAAGTAAGGAACTTTCATTCCAAGATTATCATATGAACAGGGGACTTTCTGGGTGACAACTAGATCTTGGAAGCTGTCTCTTTGGCTTGTTAAAACCACACCACCATTTCAGAAATTTAAAATGTGATCATTTTTGCAGATACCGTATTTTTGTCTGTATATCACATTTTTTGAAGATGGGACATGATTAACAGAAAATGTCACATACATGGTAAATAGTGGGATCCTTGGGACTGACAAGAAATCCAAAGGGTTACTGATGAGTCTGTCGTTGCATAAAGTGAGAGCGAAAGACAGCGGCTCATAGTCTTCTCGGTAAGGTTTCAGGTGGCAGTTGGGTCAAAGGAGCCCACATGATAAGTGACATTACAATGAGTAAGATACCCTTTGGGATGACCCTTCTAGCAGGTGAATTACTTGTCCCATAGTTAAATTGAGAGGCCAGAGATTTAGTCAACGGCTGGATGGGTGACAATTCATGCAAGAGATACACAATTACCTTTGTCAGGACATCACTTCAATTTGTTGTGTGTGCTCATTACTCATCTTATTTCAGTTAATGAATTTTACCTAATTGATTGGAGTCACATGATTCCCAGATTGACATAAGGGTGATCAAAAACAATTTTGGTCTCTAATGACTGTTCCTTTTCTGTTATAACTCTAGAGAACCATCCAGAATATATGCACATGTGACCATTGCCACCTGTAACAAGCTGGCCCTCTCTCTTACCTCATGTTACATGAAGGAAAAGTTTTCGTGTTCAGTTAAATGTCTGTTTCCTGCACCTCACTGGAGATTTACTACACCACTAATACTATTATTTCTAAATGTTTATCATTTTTCTTTTTCTTAAATTCTCCCTTCTAGGTGTCCCCTTTCCCTCAGGTCATACCCAAATACTCATGATTCTTTTATCCTTTCATGTGAGCCTTCTCTGATCCTCTCTGTCACTCCATCTCAGAATCAAACTGCCAGATGAGAACACTGGACAGCGGCATCGGAACCTTCCCACTCCCAGACTCGGGAAATCGCTCAACGGGACGGTACATGTGCCAGCCAGACTTCCCAGAGGACGCTGAGCCCCTCCTGCCCCTCCAGCCAGCCCCTTCTGCAGCTGCTTCTATCAGAGCCCAAACCCTTGAACGTGAAGTGCCTTCCTCCGCAGACAGCCAGCGCCCTGCAGACAGCACCATCGTCCATTCCGCCTCCGACCCCGTCATGACTGCGAGAGGGATGCAACCTCTCCAAAGCCGCCTCCCCAAACCAGCCTCCTCAGGTAGAATGCCAGTCGCCTTTCAAATTAGATTGTTTTCCCACCCATAATATTGCACTTGCTGACAAAAATGGAAAACCTTCCACCAGGAGATGAATACGCGACCTCTGCCTGATGGGAGTGTGGATGTGTGGAAGTCCCTGCGTGTCCTTCACCAAAAAGTAAAACAATGTATATAAGACAACATCTACCCATAGTAGAATGTTAAGGAATGCCCACACATATAAGGAAACAAACATATAAGCACTGGTATATGGATATATGAATCAATTAAGAAAAACACACGACATATGTTTGTGGGATTTTATCTTATAAAACTTAGCTGAATGTAGACCAATTTAGGCCCAAGATATAAATTTAGCTAAAATATTGTTTGCCCTCTAACCAGAAACATAGGTCTTCTGGTGTATTCCCATCCTGTTCAAATATATTTATATGCTGAACTACAAAAACTGAGTTTGATATATCAGCAGTAGATTGTCTGTGGTAGAATGGAGTGAGCTTTCTCATTGAGAAGTACCATTCTTCGTCACAGTCAATCAAAACAAGCTGTCATGATTAAAGACAGGCCTAGGCTAAGGGTCAAAGTTTTTTCATTGTTCCCTCAAGATTAAAAATATTTATTGCAGCCAAGGATGACACTAAATAATTTTTAACTTGTACGGCTTATGTTGCTTTTACAACATGCATAAGCATATGAACTAGAACTCTAAATGGAACACTTTCATTTATGATTTGATGATTAGAAAGGAGCTGTAAGTAGAGATTATACAGTAGGCTTCTGAGAAATTAGAAAAGGAGTATTTTAATTAAACATCTTTGAATAAATGTGACTGGGCTATTCCCATGGCTGCATTTTTCCTTCATACAGTAATACCAACTGCCACGAGCATTTCATCACAAACTTCTCATTCCAAGCCAAAGCTACATTTTTAAAGGCTATAATGCATATTATTTTTGAAATAAATGTAGTGTTAATTAATGACATAGCCTCCAGACATTCAGGGGCGAAATCTTAGTTGTAGATTATGTGCTCCATGCCTGAATAGTCACATGTGTGACCTCAATTCAGTGGCAGGCTGCCGTAGACTCCATGATTAAACACTGTCATTATAACAAATTGAACAGAAAGCGCAAGCCTTGAATTGCTTCATAAGGAAGGGGTAGGAAGGAGATTGTTCTGATCTTGCTGCTAATATTCACCACACTGGGTTTTTAAGGGTTGTGTCTTAATTAAATTATAATGAAGCGTTGTAAAAAGGTAATGTATGGTAGACAGTAAGGTGAACACGCTGCAAGGAATTTTTGTGTTCCCATCCTGAAGTTTCCTGTTCACCAAATGATATCTGTGGTCCAGAGGCAGGGCCTACTTTCCAGTGCTTCTCTTCTCTGTAGCCATTTGTTATTCATGTTAAAAATTAGGGAATGGGGAACGAAGGGAAAATGGAGTGATACCTACTTGAGGGCAGTCACTTCGTGTTTAATGTGTACATTTGAATTGGTTTTTCTCTTATCCCCATATCAAAAAAGGAAGTAACTCTACAAATTTCAGAGTGCTGATGAAAACATAATTACTTTGCTTCTCCTCACAAGCAAAAGGCTGTGGAAAGGCTGTCACAGCATGTCCTGTTGATAATCATTAAGGTTGGAGGATAATGACAGCAATTCTCCTTTCTGGCATGATAAAGGAATACACTCTGCAGGTTAATCTCCTATTACTGGTAATGGGGAAACTTTCTTTAATAGTTCTCTGCTAATTATACCCTTGCTACTCAAAGTGGGGTCCATGGGCCAGCAGCATTGGCATCACCTGGGAGCGCCTCAGAAATGCAGAATCTCAGAGCTCACCCCACACCTACTGAATCAGCATCTACAGTTTAACAAAAGCTCAGCTAATACATATGTACATTAATGCCCTGCAAGATTTTCAAGAGCCCCCAAGCAAAGTTTCCTAAACCACAGTATTCAAAATGACCTTAATAATATCCTAAGAGAATAGGGGTTCCCTGCTCAAGTATGTTTGGGAAACGCTGCAAATTTGAATGGTCTTTGGAAACTATGACAATGCCCATTAGCACACTGAAGGTTCTGAAAAGTCCTCCAAAAAAGAAACTTGTTTGTTATTGGATGAATAACATTATTTGAGGAATAAACCAAGTGTTTCCCAAATGGTTTGCCCACTGAAACATTTTGAACCTGAAAAGTCTCTCAACATTTTGTGGAAAAGGAGTCCAAGAACAGTTTGCCTTTGGGTCTTGAAGGTGGACATCCGCTCTAGGTAGCATACGCAGTCATGCAGATGTTTGGGGTAGCACAGACTTGCAGGAGACGGAATGGCAGGAAGCCCAGCTTTCACTGTATTCAGACCTTTTTATTTTGACTGTCTCCCCCACCTCCCTCCCTACACTTGTGAAAGGTTGATGAAAGCTGATTTGTGATTCCATATACATTTCCTCATTTAGGAAAAATCAGTTCCCAAAAGCAGAACGAAGCAGAGCCGAGGCCGCAGACTTGTGCGTCATTCGAATATGCTGAAGACCCCATGGCAAGCGAGCGCCTTCCAGCCTGGGGGGGCGAAGATGCTGCCGCCGAGACCCAGGTGAGGGGGAGGCCGCGGGAAGGATGCCATCCACCTGTCGGTCTTGGTTGTGAAAAGTGACCTCCTTAAACACTTTTGTGATAGATTTCATTTTAAATGAAATTTTCTGTTGGTTTATTGAATACAAACCAAGGTCTAAGGCTCATCCCTTTCCCTGAATTATTAAGGAACACCATAGGTTCTTGGGACATCTTTATTCTAAAGAATTCAAAGTGCTTCTGGTCTGCACCCAAATTCTTGGGATATGGGTGCTCTCCCCTGATTAGACATTCACTCTCCCAAGCCCTAGGGCACCAGTTAAAATAATTCGTTTTTCCATTTATTTTATTATTTCAGCAGTTACTTTAACCTTTACCTTGCTCCCATGCAACAGTGAAAGTGGGTATAGTTCTCTTGCTTGCAGGGATGAGTAATCTGAGGCTTGGCATGGTCAAACGACTTGCCAGGATCAGTAAGACCTGAGTTTCATCAGTCCCCATCGTTGTTGATGTGGATTCTTCACCCACCCTGAGATGGCACACCCGGCCTCCTGACATGTTCCTGGAGAAAGGAGCTCACAGCTCAGAGATTCTTCGTTCCTCCCTTGGGGGTTACTTGGTGTTCCCTCCTGTTTACCTCTTCCAGCTGGTTACTTTGACCATAGTCAGCCTGTTCACTCCTTCTCCCCTCATGCTAGGGCTGGCCACTGCAGGGCTGGCCACTGCAGAGCCTTTGATGGTGCCTGGCAGTGGGGAGGGTGGAAGGACGTGTGGCTCCTTTCCCAGAGATTCCTGGCCCTTCCCTGACCCTTCCTGATTTTGCTGCCTTTGGCTCTCCCAATTCCAGCATCAAGAGTCCCCATCACTATTTTTACTAGAGTCTCTGCCCCACTGTGATGAAGAAATACCCACATTTGTCCACATCTGAGGTCCCCCACATCCAGCGTGCCTGAGCCTTCCTTTGGCCTTGAGTACCTCTTTGTGGAAATGAGACTGTGGGCAGGTAAAGGGGAGACCTCTGGGCCCATGGCCTCAATTTGCAGCAAAGAACGGCAACCCAGAGACCTGCCAGCTGTGTTCAGGGGCCGAGGGAAAGTAGCTGTGGAGCTGAGACTGGACTGGGCCTTCTGAATCCCCGTCCCACGCTCACAATGGCTGTTCCGCAGGACGCAGGTCTGAGAGGCAGAGGAAAAAACCATGGTCTTCTATCATGCCTTCAATTAAACACAGAGCTGTTGGGCTCCTCCAAGTCAGTGGGGCCCAGACTCAAGCGGGCACAAGAGTCACCTGGGGGCTACACAGCCTGCTGCCCGACATGTGCTCAGTGTCTAAGTTATTATTTGTGCAGTGAGATCTAAACATTTCTAACAGATTCTCAGGTGACGCTGGTGCCCTTGGTCCACAGAACACACTTGGCCAAGCATTGCTACCACTGCCCCAAGGGACTCTGCGCTTGTTTTGGGAACTGGAAAGTTGAGAAAATCATGGAAGACACCCAGAGTTGGAGAGAGAGAAAAGCATTCAAAAATAAGTTGATGACAGTGGCAAAGGGGTTTGATTAATGTCAAGAAAGTAAAAAAAGTAGTTAACTGTGTGTAGACCCCGAGGAAGACCTGTCCCCTCTATGTGCAATGGCTGGATGCTCCCTACACAACAGACACATCCACCAACAGACGCACCTGTCTAGGGTCCCCTTGTCATCCTGCACCAGCTTTGCCCACTGGATATCCTGCCCTGACTTGTAAGAGTCACCACTGTAGGGTTGGAACTTAGAACCCTACTTCTTTGACTGCTAGGTCAGGAAAGTTTGAAGTAAGAATTAGCTGTATATTTCCCGTACTCAGCATGGTGCCTGGTTCAATTAGTGTCTGTTGAAAGGAGGTATGAAAGAATGTGTCTCCTCATACCCAGAAAGTGTGACTGGAGTCCTTTTGGAACTCTGGACACAGGGTCCCCTGGAACCACAGTCACTGGACTTGTCCTCCTTCATGGACTTAATCCTTGCTAGACTACTGGTGCCTCCAGTACTGAGCTCTCCACCCCTAAAACATAGCACACTGCCTGGCACAGAGTAGGTACTCAGCAAGCACCCACTGAATGGGTGGGTGGGTGGCTAAATGAAGGAAGAAAGGAAATGAGTGACCACTTAAATTTATGACCCAGCCAAGGGAGCTTATATCCTAAGATGTGTTTTGACAATTCCCAATCAAATGACACCTTCCCAAAGAAACTTTAGAGACCCAACCAAGCATCTGTACCTGAGCTGTTGGGGAGAGGTGGGGAATAATAAACTAACAGAGCAATCGACAAACAGAAAAGAGGGTCCTAGATACCCTCAGTTCAACACGTAGGAGTCACAGTCCCGGATCCAGCGTTCTGCTTGTGTGCACAGAAGGAAGAACTCTTCATACGCAGTCAGCCGACTCAGCAATGCCTGAGCACGGCATTATTGCCACCTGGGGGGAGGGGGAGGGCTGTGTGTTCATATGAGCAAGAGGGGCACTGGGTCCCTCGCCCCACTCACTGGCAGCAGATTAGAGGACTGCGTAGCGTCAGCAATTGCTTACTTTCCTAAAGGCCACTGTCCTTTGGGGGGCTAGAAAAAAATTATAAATTAGGCAAACATTTATTCATTTGTTCCCAAGGTTGACTGTTTTAATACCCTCTGATACTTGAAAGCCAATGATGAGATCAGTTAAATAAATAAGCCATTAGACTTGGAACAGCAGCTCGTAATAGGCACTTGAGAGAAACAAGACCCTATCAAGACGTGTACAGAATGCAGAGCAGGTAACAGGGGGACTTTCCTGGTCCCAGGACAATGGCCGAGTGTCGTCTGCACCTTCATCATTGCAAGCCAGTTCCAGGGCCCTGGTCACTGAGTAGACCGCATTGGCCCTGGGAGGCAGAGCAACCGGCAAAGTAGTGTCGTTCTTGGGTGGGGTGGGCCGGTTGGTGGGAATGGGATTCTGTGCTCACAGCCAGCCAGGTGTGACCTGTTCACATCCTCACAGGATGGTCTGCACGTTTGGTTTGTACAACTAATCTTAACAGTCTCATGTTACTCATTTAGGACAAGGTACCCAGAATGTGTGCGTACTCTGCCAGCGATGGCAGTGATAGTGACAGTGACCTGGACTGTGGAGATAATGGTTTTGGAGCTGGAAGGGGACAGTTAGTGAAAGCACTGAAGAGCGCCGCCCCAGGTAACGCACGGGAGCCTGCGGGACACGCAGGGACGCCCTGAGTGTGCCTTTCGCTGTGCCCCACCCCACCCTCCTTGATGTTACATTTTTGCTCCGTGTCTCTCCTGAGATCTAATTTTCTGGTTCGTACAGATTGTGCACATCAATTTTTTTCTGCTACAATCTTCATGACATTGCAGTGCAGTCTGTAAGGATTTTATTCTGAAATCCGGCATCTCTAAAACAGCCTCCAATTGAGTTATGTCAATAATGAAGGAATGACTGTAAAGATAACTTTGTTCTTAATTACATACTGTGGCAACTTAAATCAGCAGTGAGCCATGGCTGAGACTTCCACACTCTCTGCTAACACCATGCTGTGTAGCTCTGGACCTGTTGGCTGTGCCGTCATGCACAGGTCTGTCTGTGAGGTCGAAGCTTCCTCACTATCTTTTTCTTTGAATCAGAATTGGCAGTAGCAAAATCATCATCCCTAGGCATTGAAAAATATGTTTATTCAGATGGCACTTCCTTACAAATACAAGAGGACAGATGAATCCCTAATGCAAAATGTGGTCTGGGGTCTGCTTTTCTTCTAATCCATTCTGGATTGTCAGAAACATTTTAACGATGCAATGGAGACTCATTCTCTTCCTACTAATCAACTTTTTCTCAAATACTAACCTAGAAATTACGTGATGAAACCATGATTTTCTTTTCCAAAGTAAGGCAGATATGGTGCTTTAAGGAAAAACATAATCTAGCAACCATGTGTGTTTCCAGTTGTGTTTCCAATTTTCAGATAATCTCGACATTGGTAACATGAGGTGTGGGGGGTCAGACTGGCATATAAGAAGAGCCCATTAACCTGAACCCACCACTTTGTTCCTTGCTTCTTGCAAGCCGTCAGAGAAGCAGGACCAATGTCTGAATCATGCAAAGGCTTACCAGGAAGAAAGCGGTGAATACCCCTGATATTTTAGTGAGATGTCGTCTCCGTTTCCCCATTGGCTCTCTGTGGTTCATCAGTGTCCCTCTGGTTGTGACAGGGGAAGGGGAGTTCATTGTCATGGGGCTTGCCCAGTGAAGACACTAGACCAGGCCAGCTCCTAGTCCGTGCTCTTCCCTTGAACTCCCATGGGTCGCCGGTGAATTGCTTCATCTCACCAACCCTCCGCCGCCCATCCAAGAGCAATTTCCAGGGCCCTTCGGGGCTCTCAAACTCTCTCCATTTGTTATTGAACAAATATTTGTTGAAAGCTTCCTCTGGGAAGTTGTCTAGTGGTGAGTAAATGGACGGAGATCCCCGCCTGACGGTAAACAATATGTAAAATAACCTAATAAATGCATTATATTTAATTTGTTCCAAGGTGGTAAGTACCATGGAGAAAACAGGTAGAGCAGAGCAAGGGAGAGTGGGAGTGCTGGGGTCGCGGGAGGTTGTAATTGAAATGCAGCACCCTCACTGAGGAGGTGACTTTTGAGCAGAGAGCTAATGCAGGAGAGAGAGCGAGCTGGGAGGATGTGTGGGGAAGGGCGTTCCCGGCAGAGGGAACAGCCAGTGTGGAGGATCTGAGGCAGAGCTTGCGCAGAGTCCAGTAGCAGCAGGGGGCAGGGGGCCGTGCCACTGCAGAGAGAGCGAGTCAGAAGACTGATCAGATGGGGTCAGAAGAGCAGAGGGGCCAGAGCTCATGGGACCTCATGTGCCTTTCCGAGAGCTGACTTCTCCTGTGAGAGACATGCACAGAGACTTTAGACAACCTTGAGCTCAGGAGTGGCATGACGTGCAGTGTTTTAAAGGGATCCCTCCCACTACCTTCTTGTGAAGACGGAAGAAGCCAGAACTACTAAAAGGCTGTTGCAGGCGAGAGATGTTTGTTATTGGCTGGGACCAGGCAGTGGCAGTGGACTTGCTAATAGACCTCCCACGTCGATGGACGTGCTCTGTGTCTGCACTGGTCAGCACTGGCCACTGGCCGTTAAGCACTGGAAACAACAGCCAGTGTGAGGAAGGAAGTTTTATACTTGTTTTCCTAAGAGTTCTCACTTGGGCCATTCCTTTTTTTTCCCTCTTTTTAATTTTGTTAAAATTTT
>NW_012148952.1:8195032-8220240 GCF_000956105.1 Propithecus coquereli
GAGGGGCCAGAGCTCATGGGACCTCATGTGCCTTTCCGAGAGCTGACTTCTCCTGTGAGAGACATGCACAGAGACTTTAGACAACCTTGAGCTCAAGAGTGGCATGACGTGCAGTGTTTTAAAGGGATCCCTCCCACTGCCTTCTTGTGAAGACAGAAGAAGCCAGAACTACTAAAAGGCTGTTGCAGGCGAGAGATGTTTGTTAGTGGCTCAGACCAGGCAGTGGCAGTGGACTTGCTAATAGACCTCCCGCATCGATGGACGTGCTCTGTGTCTGCACTGGTCAGCACTGGCCACTGGCCACTCGCTGTTATGCACTGGAAACAACAGCCAGTGTGAGGAAGAAAGTTTTATACTTGTTTTCCTAAGAGTTCTCACTTGGGCCATCCCTTTTTTTTCCCCTCTTTTTAATTTTGTTTAAATTTTAATTAATTTTAATTTAAATATGAATAGTCACTTGGGACTCATCATACAGCCCAGGGAGTGAGAATGGTCCGATTCCAGATCTAATTAAAAATACATGAATTTACAATTGCAAAGATGTGGAAACAACCCAAGTGCCCATCAGTACATGAGTCAATTAATAAAATGTGACCTATGTATACCATGGAGTTCTAACTCAGCCACAAAAAACAATGGTGATCTAGCACCTCTTGTATTATCCTGGATAGAGCAGGAGCCCATCCTACTAAGTGAAGTATCCCAAGAATGTATGAACAAGCACCACATGTACTCACCATCAAATTGGTGTTAACTAAACAACACTTAAGTGCACATATAGAAGTAACAGTCATCGGGTGTCAGGCAGGTGGGAGGGGGAAGGAGGGGATGGGTATATATACACGTAATGAGTGCGGTGCTCACTGTCTGGGGGATGGACACACTTCAAGCTCTGACTTGGTTGGGGCAAAGGCAATATATGTAACCTAAACATTTGTACCCCCACAATATGCTGAAATAAAAAAAAAATACAACATGATTCACTGATAGACTAGAGGAAAAGTGGGGGGTCAAGGATGACTCCGAGATCTGGGTCCTAGAAGGGCTGGAGTTGCTGCCCACTGCAATGGGGCATCCGTGGGGACATGCTGAGTTTGCAGACATAAGCCTGCGAGTGAAGCTGGCGAGTAGGCGGTTCGCTGGAGTCCGTGTAAATTTGAGTGTCATCACTATGGTGACAACATATAAAGCCAGGTGAGATTAGGAGGGGAGGGAGTGCAGATAACAGAGGACTGTGTCCTCCCGTCTTCTCTCAGTCGGGGAGAAGAAGAAGACCCAGAAAGGAGACTGAGCAGGAGCAAGTGGTAAGGGGGAGAGGGCCAGGTAGGGGAGTGTCCTAGAAGCCAAGTGAAGAAAGCACATCAAGAAGGAAGCATGTGATTCTGCCTCTAGCTTGTTCCCGAGAAGAGGCATGCCATCTTCAGCTGGACCTGCCCTTCCTGCCCTCTGGCAGTGGGTTCCAGTGTGGAGGACAGAGTGGGTGGGGAAGGTGGGGGAGGGATGGTCGACAGGCAGTTTGAAAACTCCTGGAAAAGGAGACAAGATTAAGACAGATTCCAACTCCAAATGAGAGAGTGCCTGGGTGGGAGAGAGCTTCCTTTAGCGTTTGCGTTTCAGCATAGGCTTGTGCAAGGCCATCAAGAGTAAGTGTTCACTGTGACTCTGTAAACTTGCTCCTTGAGCTTTTTCTTTGTTTTTCCCATCCCTCTGAGAAATGAGGTGAGTCCCAGCCTGATGTTTTTTCTCTATATACTCACTTTGCTCGTGCTACTCCCTCCAACCAAAGCGAGTCGCTCTTGGAAAAGGAGCAGGTTTGTTTCATTCTGTGGCTTTAGCATCTGTGCAGATGGTGCTGCTTGGGAGAAGGGGCTGAGGTCTTGGAAGCAGCACGGCAGCAAGACGATCCTTCTCTCCCGCCTTTAGAAGTGGACTTGCCAGAGGTCTGTCCCAGGCACACCCCGACGAGCCGGCCGCTGGGCAGCCCGGGCTGGTGACCGACGGCGCTGCCGGGAAGGGAAAATGCGTGCGGACAGCTGGCGTGGCTGTGGGCGCCTGCTGGCTTCCAGCAAACCCTAGGAAGGGGCATTGAGGGTGGACGCAGCACCATTAACTTTCTTCATGCTGGCAAAGGTGGTTTGAAAAGAAAATGGAAACCAGAGAAAAACAATAACAGGAGGACGTGCCTTGGGCATCCAGGGGAGATTTTATTCCTCTCTGAGTCACAGTGTTGCTTTGCATGCATCACACGTGCCTGGGAAAGGGAGATTGGCCCACACACCCCTTCGTTCCCTCTTTAGCCAGGTCTTGCAATAGAGGTCCCCAACCTGCAGGATAGAATTTGCCAGTAGATCTTGAAGCCTCATTGGATGTTTGCCAAAATAGTTGCCCTTTCTCAAACACACCCTTCCTCCCTGGTTCCCTGGAATTTCCCTTGGGCAGGGAGGGATATTTGATGGTGGCAATCTGTCCTCCACAGCTTCTAGAAAACGTACAGTCAGAGGCCGCTACCTCTCGCCTGTCCTCTCCCATTGGCCTCGCTCGTTCCCTGGACACTCACTCTGCTGGTCACAGTACAGCTGGGACCTCCCTCCGAAACAGGGTGGCCTGAGGCCCCACGTTCCCTGGTTTTGGGTGCCCACTACCTTCTTTGCATCACACCGAATGTGGCCAAAGAAACCTACTTTCCAAAATCCTGTCTGGGGGCTCATATCCCACTGAAGTAAACCCACATCTTTTCTTTCAAGGTTGGTTTCTGTAGCTCGACTTTGAAAAATGTTTAGAGAGTCCAGGTTGTTAGCACAGAGTCAGCAGCGGGAGCAGGATTTAGGAGCTGGGTAGGTGGCCCAGAGGGTGAGGGAGCAACAGAAGTAATTCTGTGGCTTTGTTTCCACTAAGCCACCCGCTCTCATTTGCCAAGCTGGGCGTAACAGATGTTCCTGCCCCTTTTCTGCAGGCAGGGCCTCAGAGGAGGCACGTGCAGGGGACCGAGGTGGGAAGGTGAGAAGAGAGCAAGCTGGGGGCAGAATGTGGGGTGAGAGGAGGTCCTGGTGAAGCCCCCATGTCCAAATGAAGGCAGAAAGGGGAGTCTCGCCCTGGACCCACTGGACCTGGTTGGCAAAAAGTAGAATAACAATCTGTAGCTGGTACATCTGCCCCAAGCTTCTGTTTCATCCACCAGCTGCCCACGACCATCGCCAACCCTGCCAGGCAGCTCAAGGGCAAAAATCCAAAGTGAAAACTCTTTTTCTCTCAAGAAATCTGCTCTGCCTCCCAGGTCCTCCTCCTTGACCGAGAGCAAACTGTGAAGCAAGGAGTTGTCCTTGACTCCTCCTCCTCTCACCCTGAGCACTCCGGCCGTCCTGGAGCCTTGCTCTTCCCCCCAGATGCTTCTCAGATCTGCCCCTGCCCCAGCCCATGTCTGGCCCACACAGCTCTCTGCCTCCCTTTGCCCCTGGCCTGGTCACCCGCCTGCCAGGCTCATCCCCCTCCAATGCTTCATCCTCGCTGCCACCAAAATGCCCTCCCTGACAGGCAGGAGCCCATAGTGCTGTTCCTTTGCTGAAAACCCGTCAAGTGTTCTCCGTCACCCACAGAGTCCAGTCTGCCAGGGATGTACATAAATCCAAACTCAGCAAGTGTACGCATGAAATATGTACAGCTTTTGTCTGCCAGTTACTGCAAGAGCAAGCTGAGGGCCCAGTTGACCCTTGCCCTGGGCTCTGCTGAGCAGACCTGAGAGTACAGCCCAGGAACTTCTCACACTTGGCCTCTCAGCATTAGCAGCAAGGCAATGCACGGTTAAATCCCCACGTTTGTACACACATTTGCTCATCTCAGAGGCCCACTTGGTTACCTATATTTCCTCTGCCATCTTTCTATGGAATCTTTCCTGTGTTCATTCTTCACCGGACTCATTTATACCCTTAATACCGCGCACAATCAAAGCACTCAAATGCCATTCTGTCGGATCCCGTATACCTACGACTACTTCCCGTCGTCATTAAGGTCCTCATAAGTTTTTCTCATTCAACCCTCATGAGAACTTTATAATTTTTGTCTTGATTTTACAGATGAGAAAACCAAGCACCACCAAGCTAACAGTAACTTGCTCAAGGTTCAGAGTTAAATTTACGTAATGGAATCTAAAGTGATTTAGGTTCCTGCGCCCCTTAAGGAAAAGGACAGTGTCAGTGTTTCTACAGCAGACCTAGTGTAAAATCTGATACTGGATAAGAATCTGTTTATTGAATAAATGAATGCATAACTCACAAGCCATATTCATTAATGCTGACTTAAGGTATACTTTGTGATGAAGGTCTGAGTTATTTTCTGGTAAAATAGTACTTATTATACAAATTAAAATAAAAAATGTGTCATTTTGAAAATTAAAAAAAAGGAAAATCCAATCTCATCCTCTTACAAGGCTCACAAAGCCGACCTTGGCCTTGGCCTTGGCCTCGGCTTTGCGTCTTCAGCCTCATGTTTCTTCCATTTCCTGTCTCAAACTTTATGCACTGTTAAAATGCCCACCGTGTCCTGAACTCACAATGCTGTTAGGGGCTTCTGTGCCTTTGCTCACATGGTCGCACGTCCCTGGAATGGTTTTCGTACTAACACTCTTCTTTAACCTTTCACCTAACCCCTACTTAGTCGTCTTTAAGGTTCAGTTCAGACTTTGCCTCCTACAGGAAGTCTTCCAGGATTCTCCTTCATCAGCCACACCAAAAGCCCAGGTACTTCTCTTCGTGTGTTCTCCCGTGAGACTCTGTATTTACTTCAGTCATTTCCTACTTGATAGTAATTTTCTTTGCTTGTTCAACTCCCTCATTAGTCCCAAGATTCCTTCTTATTCATGCTCTGAACTTAGGAGCATGGCACCTGGTGGGTATTTAATAAATGCCAGAGAAAGAAAGACTCAGAGGAGCTACTTGCAGAGAGAAATTTAATCAGGTCATTTCTCCTTTTCTGAGGACTGTGCTAAAAAAAGTGATGAATCCATTTGTCATTTTTTCTTAAGGATGTAGAATTTTAGCTTACGCGTCAATGGTGAATCTTCATGCAGGCGTATCAGAATCCTCTTGTTTTGTTTTGCTTTGCTTTGTTTAAATAGTTCCACGTTTGCTGGCTTGATTCTCATACTCTCTGCCCCAATTTGGGAATGATTGCCAAAGAAAACCACTCTTATTGACGAGCGTACCTCAAAGCCCCTATCTGAAAGAGAGAAATAAAGGTTGAGAACCTTTGCTAGCCTAGTCTTTGTTCTTTGTGAATCTCCAACTAGAACTGGTTAGTAAATAGGGAGGATTGAAAGGGCGAAAGCAAGGGAGAGACTTGACCTCTGAACTAGTTTATTTGGTTTGCTCAGCAACTCCTGTGTCCAGGCCAGTGGTAGACACTGGAGTGTGGGGACAGGTTAATGACACAGCCCTGCCCCTCGGTCCTTATAATCAACATACAGACATGAAACACTGCATCTGAGAGGAGATAATCAAGTCTGCCAAACCACCATTTTTTTTTCCCTACAGCCTAAGGCCATATTGTTGGCTGCTCAGAGTAAGGAACCAGAATTCTTAAATCTTTTTGGTTTGTATAAAATTAAGTCTCCAAATAAAACCTCACTAGGGTCTACAGACCACCACAATCGGGGACTTGCTTTCAAGACTGCCCCCTCCCTCCCCAAGCCCCATAGCCTGAAAATGCAGTGGTTAGGTAAAATATGCAAATTATGTAAAATATGCAAAGCTTCAAACCCGGTTCCCACAATCCCGGCCATGGTCCTCAGCCTAATCAAGCCCCAATTTCCTGAACAAGAAGTAGGAAGGCGATTACATTCAACAGATCACGAAGAGCCAGGGCAGTTGAGTTAAAAACAATTGGTTTTGCAGTAATTAGAAAAACCCAAGGAAATGATGACTGTGGAACAGTATTAAAAGAGACGCTGAGGGATAACGGCTGCAGTTCCTGGTTAATTCTTCAGCTTGGATATTTAGAGATTCACAACTAATTATGCAGAGATGATGAATTTTAAAAATCGCTGCCATCCTGCCTTCTCAAGGCCAAGGACTTTGGCTATTAATAGAGCAATCAGATTTTGCTATATTATAGAGAATTCACACAAAGTTGCATCTATTTTAAAGCATTCATCTGGCACATTACTTAAAGATGACAAATCTCTGTAATGTGCAGAATCAGCATGGGTTAAACTAAATCCAAACTCATTATGATCACTCTTTAAGTTCCCCCAGAGAAATCTATTGTTTGAAATGGACACTACAGGTAAAGTTATCTTTAGTCCTTCCTGGAACTTCTCTCTTATTAGGTCATTTTAAAGATTTGCTTTATTTTTGACAAGCCCAACCCAGCTCGAAATGCGTGGACATGTGCAACAGAACACAAGGGATTCCTCTCCCAGCGTTCCACCTTCCTGGATGGCAAATGGAAAGTACTGACCGTGACAAAGCAGGCCGCTCTGAGACCCTTGCCAGAACCGGGGTCTCAGATTTCTCTCTACCACCATTTATCCATCGTAGAAAACCCACAGCCCTTTCCGCTATCACACTGGATTTGCACCATGCTGAAGTTTGGGATTTTTAGCGGGAAGGAGTGTCAGGCACAGTAACCAAACAAACAAAAAACCCAACCAGCTTCTAAAAATCACGTGGTCAAAAGCTAATCATCAGAAAGAACCCACTGTGCCCTCAGACAGACTTGAAAAGGGAGGCTGCGATGTGACCTGCATTTAATTATTTAAGCTGCATATTTTGAGGCCCTTAAGAAAGCAAATGTCATGACGGACAGAATGAGTTTACCCTCCTGTCAAAAGAGCAGCGTGCCGTGGCGAGGCCGTCGCTCAATTAAATTGGACTGCGGGCTACGGAGGAGATGAAGACCAAGCCTGGGGACCCTAATGAGACACTTTGGAGGGAAGATGTGCCCCCCCTGGAGTCTGTTACCCTTTGATGGATATTCTCCCCTGCACCATTACCACAGCACCCCAGTGTGGCCCCCCTCGAGTTCAAACATTGCAGCCCGAAACATTTAGAAAGGAGCTTGCGCAGAGTTAATTTCAAAGTGAAAGACAAATCCTCGGTTGATGTGGGCAGGTGAGGGGAGCAAATGATACTAATTCTCTGCACATTAGCAATCTTTGGCTGCAAGGCCAGGACAGAAAGGAAACTAGGCAACAGATCTAAATTTAAATAAAGAAACAACAACTCAGATGCCACTTCATTTGTGAAAATGCGTATGTCCCCTTAGCTTCATGAAGTCGGGGCCAGAAGGAAACATAACTTGGTAGGGGACTGGCAAAGAGTGGCTCCCAAGGCCCCTGACAACCCTGCAGCCCCATGAGCATGTTTGAGGATGACTCTTTTTGCAGAGGTTTACCCATAATCTGAGTAATACATCAGTGTTCACGCAGGATCATCTAGCCAGTGTGATTGTGCCCCCGGCCCAACCCCCTGAGACATCTATCAATGTCTGGAGACATTTTGAGGTGTCACAGCTCTTAAAAGGAGCTACTGTCTGTTGTGCAGAGCCCAAGGATGCTGCTAAACACCCTACAATGCACAGGACAGACCTCAACAAAGAGAATTATCCAGCACAAAACATCAGTAGTGACAAGAAGCAGCCAAAAAAGATTATCCTTTGGGTATTGGAAATGTTCATTGGGAGGGAGAAGCTGTCAAATGATTGTGCCAAAATACGACAGCAGGAAAATATCCCTGCCTGCCCCGCAGGTGTACCAGGCCCCGGTCCAGCTACCTGATTTGGTGGTTAAGATGTGCTTCCTCCAAAGGGCTTTGAAAGGGAAGTTCATGCTCTCATCTGGGGCTTTCAGACTTCGCTGTTGATTCTGTTCCCAGGGCCTTTGTCAGAGTGTGTTAGGGAGACGCTGTCTGTCTGAAATGGTAACACAGAGCACAGATTATTTGAGGCTGCTGCCCATTAAGTCCCTTATTAGTATTTCAGTTCTGACTCTCTTAGAGGACATGTGCCCCGAGGAGGCAGAAATCCTTTACAGACTTGAAAGTTACCCCAGGACAGTTAATCCTCACACTGCTCTAGTGAAGTAAGTAAATTGCAATTAGATGACAAATGGAGAAAAAATTGTAGTCAACAGGTGTTTGGGTTTCCTTGGAGACCTTAGATTTCATATTTGGCTTAAAAGCTCAGAGTGACATTTAGAAAGAGCCCCTTGCCAGAGCTCTTCCCACTGAGTGGTTAAAACAAGGAAGATTAACAATAATCTCAGGAATAAAAATGCTGGGGTACATAGCATAGAAGGAGCTCTCTTGAAGAAGCGGGGTAGGTGTGGAAAAGAAAGGGCTCTGCATTCAGGAAAAGTCTTTCTAGAAGTAATTATTATAGTGTGCAAGAGGGAAAAGCAATGTGCAAACCTTTGCAGTATGGGGCAAAAAGGGGCAGATACATTCTAATTGCTTGTTCTCAGACTTAAGGATCAAGAAAGAGGCCATTTCAAACATTATCCCATTCTAACTGCCTCTCCCGAACTAGCCAAAAACTTATAAATATACATTTACTATGCAACCAAGCAGATGAGCTCAGGGAAAAAACAGAGTTCCGTCCTAACGAGCAACTGAGAGTTTTGCCAAGAAAAATGTCCAGCATTATTCAGCAAATCACACAGTCGGCTCCTCTCTATGACCTTTCTGGAACCCAGAAACCAAACGCCATGGGTTACTTGACTGCGTGTAGGTTAGACATGCCCAAAACTAGGAGTTTGGACACCTGGGTTCTAGCTCTGGCTGTGATCCGGGATGAATAAGATTAGCCTTTTTGAGCATTGCTAGTTCCAGCTGCCACATAATGTCCACCTTGCCTCCTTCTCATGGGTTATTTCAGATGCAACAATAGATGTGCCAAAGCTTTGGGTCTTCAGGATGCTAAAGGAATATGAGTATTATTATATGAAATGGGCCAAGGAAAAGAAAATTTCTGGAAGTGAGGGTTGAGGGTGTCAGAGTATGGGGAGGGGCGCACAGGGACCTTAAAAGCTATAGGCCAAAATAATGTGAAGCTAAAGCCCCAGAAAGGTAAACTTCCCTCGTAATTAACCAAGGCTATACAATTTCATTACGGGAAATATCATATTATCTTTATCTGTTGTTAAAATTCAGTCTAAGGGAGAAAGAACTGATTAAACTTCCCCAGAACAAGCCCAGCAGCATTTTCCTTCCTTATAATTTACTCTCACAATAAGTAGCACTAGCCAAGCTCTCACTCAGCATCATTGTTTTCAGGTTCAATTACACAGGAACTAGAAATGTGATGAGGCCAGATCAGGTGGGGGAAGTTTCATTTTTAATTAGACCAGGATTTTATTATAAATGAATAAACGAACACACTCCAAGGAATTTAATGAGAAGAGGAGATAGCATCCTTTCCATTGGCCAGGCTGGCTCTGGATCTTGAGCAGGCAGAGAGGTGGTTAGTGATCGGCCCCCAGCTTCCCCCAAGTCAGCTTGCTTATCTGTTTATGATCCCCGCCCCGCCCAGAAATATGCAGAGCGTTTCTCCTTCCACCCCCAATTTTTTCACTTAAAAAAAAAACCCTCCCTTTTATCTCGTTTTATTTGGCCCATTCTCTCTTATCATTTTGTCCCTTGTCATTCTGCAGTTTTCCTTACCCCAGATGCTTCCAGGTGTCTTCCTGAGTTTGATCAGGATTCTTCAGAAGGCAATGCCACAGGATCGGTGTTTTTCGGGAAGACCTGAAGCTGTGCCGACCTCATTCATTGCACCACAGTGCCCCATGAAATCTTTGAGATTTGTAGAAGGACCCAAATACGCACCTTGGAGTAAGCATGTGTCTTCTTGGACCATAACTTACTGCTGATCTTGAGCAAATGTCATCCTTCCCCTCTTTGGGCCTGTGCTGGGCTAGATATTTTCCTGTCACTGCCAGGCTGGACATTCTGTCGCTGTGTGAACAAATGCTGTGATCACTAGGAAGTCAAGCTTCGTGCTTCAGTATCCAGCGACCTGTGCTATGTAAAGAGGTTCTCAGAGTTCTCCTCAAGTATCATTTTCAAGATCTGATTTTATTGTTTTGAACATAGAAACCTCTCTTGCATCTTTGTGCCCCTGGCCCCATATAGATAACCATTTTTATTGGTTTCTTGTTCATCTTCCCAGTCTTTCTTTGAGCAAACCAAACAAATGCAAATAAATATTTCTTATACAAAGGGTATACATTGTCCTGCATCTTGTTTTGTTTTGCTTTCTTCCACTTAATACATCCTGGAGATGGTTCTGTGTCAGTGCATGAAAGTCTGACTTGTTCATTTTCACAGCTACCTTGTGTGGCTGTACCGTTATTCACGTAACTCGCCCTCTGTGTGTATCTGTGGAATAGATTCCTGGCAGCTGAACTGATGCTCTAGATCTAGGCAGATGCCCCTCCTCTGTGACCCCATGACACCTGGGCTTTACCCTGACCATCAAATTGCCACTGTCCTCATCTGCCTCATGCTTGTTCCTTAACACCAGGAATAGTGACATTTCATACTGAATGCCTGACCCATGGCAAGTGCTTACGGAATGTCTACTGAAGCAAAAGGAATGTAAAGTAGCCAGGTGTCTTCTTGGAGGGGGCTTCTGGGGTGGGTCTTGAGGAGTCAGGTTCAGGTGTGTATAAAGGGGAAGAGAATTTCTCTTGGGGTGAGTGAACACATTAGGGGAATGAAGACAGGGTCAGAAGGAGCAGTGACATCCCATGACTTTCAGCGTCGCCCCACAGTCAGTAGCACAATGGAGGTGACACAGTTTTGTGAGAGTGACTTGCAATATAAACGTGGCCCCAGCTGGCAGTGGGTGTGATCTGTGTGTGCCTGTGAGTTTGAGAGACGCGTGGAGGACCAGCCCAGAGCACGGGTGATGAACAGACTTGGATTTGCAGTCACTGTTCACAGCATCTGCCCTTCAACTTGAGTCTGTCCTGCAATCTCTATTCAGCAACCCCAACAACAAAATACTTGCCTCTTTGTTTCTGCTGATTCTTCCCATTTCTAGAAACCTGGAGCTTTTGTGTCAGAAAAGAACTTAGACGTTATCCCATCTACCTTCCGCCTCACTGGAATGTAAGCTTTATGGGGGCAGGGACTTTTCTCTGTCTTGTATAGTACTATAGTCTCATAATTGCTGGCACTCAATGGGTATTTGATTGGTGAATGACTTAATGAGTGAATCCCCTTATCCCTTCCTTACTTGGCCTCTGCTTGGACCTTCCCACTGGCAAGTAATTAGGGGATTCGCCATTTTACACATCAGCCTATTCCGTTGGAGAGAACTGTGGTTGTTGAGATTTTTTTTCTAATCGAGTTTTTCTATACCATATTCTGTGGTGAGGGAAGGGGAAAAGAGGGTCTGCCTGCCACTTGGGTTGCACAGTTTTACCTGTTAATAGCTGGGGAAATAGGGCATTTATAGATTATGGATAAAGACTACACTCAGCTTATACTCAGGTAAACGACATGAAATTCAAAATTCTCTCGGATATGTAACTCAGTGTTTGCTGAGATGATGAACAGATTACTGAATGAATAAGGCAACCAGATATATTGGAAAATATTCATGGAGGCTTTAGAATCAGACGAATGTGAATTAATATCCATAATTTGTGTCACTGAGCCTCTCTGTGCCCAGATTGTCACCCATCAGTTGATGGCATTATAATAATACCTAATGGCAGGATTTTAATCAATGTATGCCATATGCTTTTTTGAAAGGCACCCTTTCAATGCTGGCTGTTGTTATTATTATAAATGAATTTACCAAGAAAGGCTCAGTGAGGGGTTAGTCTGATGTGATGCCATGACCAAAGCCAGGAAGATAATCAACTCAGATATTTTTCTTTTACCTGGAAGATAGTAATGGAGGGTTTTCAGAAAGAAAAGGAAAGCACATGGGGTCGGAGAAGTGATCCTTATTCTGGGACCTCCTAGACTCACGTTGTGTTTACCATTGGAGAATGCAGCCATGTTTCTGCACATTTAAACAGCACAAGAACAGGCTGGTTTGGGTCACAGTTGCATCATCAGTGCCTAGAACAGTGTCTGACACACAAGAGACACCTAACAAATATTTGTCAAATGAATGAAAGGCATTGGTCCTGAAACAAATAATCCTCTTCATTCAAAAGTCAGCTGGATTTTCAGAGCGAAGTATAAATGAACTAGTCTTTCCGGTACCTTTGTCAAAAGTGGGGGAAAAAATGGAGCTTTTTTAAAAAAAAGTCACTTCGGTGCCATAAAATGTCTTTTCAGTCCTCCTTAGAGTGCAAAGTTCACTTACATAATACAGGCCAATTACAAATGTTATTCAGTATAATACCAGTTGGATCATAAGATGAATAAAATCATGAGCTAAAACAGCTCTTTAAATTCTGCATTTGTTGAAGAAGAAAAAAGCAAAATGAGTTTAATTCCTTGGTCCCAGAGCAAGATGATATTTAGCCTGGATAATACTCCCGGATTTACAACTAACTATGTCAAATTATACTTTTCTTTTTTTTCCCCCTTCTTTAAATTGACTGCTAAAATGCGCTGTGCTGCTGAGCACTGTTTTTTAAAAGAAACTTGATAATGATTCTGGGGGCGGAGAGGTGTGTTCCACCTTTTCAGAACACTATACCTTAGGTATAAGAACACTTGTTTTTAGAGTTACATTTAAGAGGAAGGTTAGTATGAGATTCTGTGAAAGGGATGTATACTTCCAAAACAAAGAACCTCCGATCGGTGTTGAATTGACGTGGTGATGATAGGCATTCTTGTCTTGTTGCTGTTTCTCCATTTGGGATAATGATGCTTGTTGTAAATTTGTTTCGTTTTTATTTTTGTTTTTGAATAGATTAACTTTATCAGGTTAGGGAATTTGTCTTTTAAATCACATAGTCATGTTGAATTTAATCAAAAGTTGAAAAAATTCATCTATTGGGATGATCATGTGGTTTTTGCTTGTAATGTCCTAGGTGGAAGTATTTATATATTTTAAAAATCAAGCCAGCCTTACATCCTTGGGGTAAACCCAGTGTAGCTGTGATATTTTTTGTACACATTGATAAATTTAGCCAACTAATATTATATTTAGAATTTCTACATCTGTATGCATTCATTAACAGATTTTATTTTTTATTATTAACTCATTTTCATAATTGAAATGGGTCGGTAATATTATTTTCTTGTGCTTTATCTTGTACTTTCTTATACTTTGCTATCAAAATCACTGACGTCAAAATGAGTGGGGAATATTCCCTCTTCTGTTCTTTATGAGTTGTATAAGTTAGAATGATCTAATTCTTGAATTTGTGAGAAAATTTACCTATGAATTTATCTAGGCCTGACGTTTTCTTTGTGGAAAGATTATTATTGATTTCCTAAACTTCATTAATAGTTATAAAACTTTCCAAGCTTTGCATTTCATTATATATCAGTTCTGATAATTATATAAATTTAAATGGGAATATGTCCCTTTTATTCAATTTTTCACATTTATTGACATAAACCAGCTGATTGTGTTTGCTTATTATCATTTTAGTTTCTATTGTATCTGAGTTATCTCACCCTTTTATTTATCCTTTCTCTTTTTTTAAAAGTAGTCTTGCTAGTGGATTGCCAATTTTGTAAATCTTCTTGAGAAACCAACTTTTAACTTTGCTGAACCTATTGTTTCCTGCCTCCCCACCCCATTTTGTTGATTTCTACGTGCTATGGTTTGGATAGTTGACCTCTCTCAATCCAGTGGTCTGCTAAACCCAGAGTTTCCTACAGTCTTTGTGCTTCAGTATCTGCCCTGACTTACTGGAGGATGGGCTTGATCTCAGGGGAGCCAGATAGGGGCAGCTGAGAGGAGAAGGCAGACAGAGGGGGGGTGCCTGAGCTCTCCCAAACACTTCTTTCATTCGGGGAAAAAATATCATTTAAAAAATATATATATATGTATGTGTGTATGTATTATGCATATATAACTATCTTTGTGTGTGTGTGTATATAATTTTGATATATAAGTAGACATATGGTTATGAAGTATTTATTAATACACACATACATATGCACATACATGAGAGGAAAAGCAGTATAAACAGGATAAGCTCTTCCAGGCAGAAGACCTAGGTTCTAATCCCAGCTCTGCCACTCTGGGTCCTCCTTCTTTTCATTAATTGTTTCATTTTGTCCTAGTATTTCCCACACAGAGGTGAATACTTCCTGATTCAGAATTTAGTACCACTGGGGTTTTGCACAGCAACTAATATTTTAAACCTGACTAGACTTTTAAATATGGATTATGATTATGAAAGAGTTTTCAAGGGGGAAAGGAAATTAAATATGTCAAATGATACCGATAGGTCAAGTCACATAAGACCTGAGAATTAACCTTTGGAATAATATGGAAGTCATTGGAGATCTTGACAGGAGGCTTATTAGTAGAATGATAGGGGTGATGTCTGGTTGGAGGGTGCTCAAGAGAGAGTAGGAAGAGAGGAATTGGAGACAGTAGATATAAATCTTTCAAGGATTTTTGCTGTAAAAGGATGTAGATAAATGGGGTCACTAGCGAGGGTTTTTTTTTTTAAAGAAGGGAGAAATTACCACACATCGTTTGCTGATGGAAAAAATCCAATAAAGAGAGAAAAATTGATGATGTAAGAGATGTACAAGTGGGGAAGCTGTCCTTGGATAGGGACATGAAGTTCATCCGTCGTGACTAGAGGGAAGGAGAACTTACGGCCAGATGCTGGTAGGTATGGATGGAACCTCGTCACAATTCCCTCCTGATTTCTTCTGTTCTGAGCAATACATTCATAGAAAGCCAGGTTGTTGGCTGAGAGTGTGAGTAAGGAGGAAATGCAGTTTTGAAGAGAGGAGAAAGTGTGAAATAGCATAGAAGAGAAGGAGAAGGAACGGGCTAGAGAAATTTATCAGGATCTCGCCAACTTGAAGTTAGTAACTATGAATTAAATGAGACCAGTGAGCGTAAATAAACTGTGTGTATATTTATATCCATGTTCAACAGCATGAATGAAAAGTAAATAGAGCATTGGACTTAACAAAGTTAGGTTTTTGTTAGATGGTACAAAAAAGAGAGGTGCAACGGAGTTGAGGATGTTTACAAGGAAATGATTACAATGATGAACCACAGAGACTAGACTGAGTAAGAATGAAAATATGGACATGCAGGGTATAAGGAACCGTAAATCACTGGGGCAATCAGTGGATGGTAGTTCCAATCAAAGGATTGTTGAGCTGAAGTATTAGAGAGAGTAAGCTGGTAAACCAGGAGGTGCTCAGTGGAGAGTGACAAGTTTGAAATTCAGGTTTTAGAAGACTTGTTGTTATTGGTGAAAATGGGTGGAGGACAAAATCTGTAGAAGAGAAATCACAGCCCAGGTGTTTATCTGCATGGAGATTGAAATCAGCAAGATTTTTGCCTAGTGTGGTATCGGAGAGTGTGATAGTAAACAACAAGCTAAAATTTTCAAAGAATGAAGGGGAATGACCAGGAGAGCTATAGATGAAGGGAGGGAGATGGCAGTCAGAGGACGTGAAATTCAGTCCTGGGGCAAGAAGGAGGGAAAGAAGGATACCTATTCTACCTCCAAGCCCAGTGATAAATAAGGTGTAGGAGATAAAACAGCGACCACTTGAAAGGGTTCCAGGGGAAGTCATTTCCCCAGAGAGGGTCAGATTTTAGTTAGAAGGTGAAGGGTACTTCCAGATGTAAGATATTGAGGGTATGGGAAATTTTTATGTTAATCAACCCGGAGTTTCAAGAGCATTGGGGAGGGTTTCAGAGGCTGGAGAAGGGTGGGAGATGGATTCGACAAGTAGGCTATCCAGATGTGACGTTGTGTGGATAAGGAGTGACTTTAAATAATAATCAGTATGTTTTTTAACTAGTACATCAGAAGTTAGACATACAAATAAGTGCCAGAGGGTTATAGTTTATTATCAGTAGTGCTGAGTTTGCTTAAAATACTATCAGGGGGTTAAACAATTTTAAAATTTTTAAAATACAGATACAAATATAGAATTTTATAACTGGAAAGGATTTTAATTATACTGCTTATTCCCTCATGTTTTATTTATCTTGGTGTCCCTAAAATCTGTCACAATGCTTACACAAAATAAGTGCTCAATAAATGTTTGTTGAATGAATAAGTGACTCAGTCAGCAATCCAGTCAGTCAGTCATGTTCAGCCATCTCCATTAAATGAGGAGGAAAATCTGGTCCATTGTTCAATATGGTGTCCATGTTCTTTTAAGAGAAGTAAATCTATATCCACTGGGGGGAGGGGGCGGGGATTTGGCTTTTGGAATCAGCCCAATGTCAGTAATGTCCTTCAAAAGCAAATCTGGTAAATCCAGAGAGTAATACAATTTTTGATCAAAACAAAATGTGCATATAAAGTAATGAAGCTGATAAACTGATTCTGGAAGTAATTTCAAAAGAAGAATCTCCAAAATGAATTACTAGAATAAATTTATGTATCCCAAAGTGACTATATTGAAAAGAACAGGTTTTTTTGGGGGGCGGGGTATATACGTTTGAGCATGTCAGTTATTTTAAAATTTTTCACAACTTTGTTGGCAATCTAGTAATAATAAATACTTTAGCCTCAAATATTATCAGACTTCAGTTATAAATCCTAAAAATCATTCTATCAACAACAAATCAACAACTCCTACCCCAGAGTTCCTGCAAGAAAGTGATGAGAGGTTTGAGAATCACAACCGAACAATAGCCTTGTCGTGAAAGCTAAGGGCATGCAGGAGACGGTTCATTTGGGGCTGATAGTGGTGGTGGAAAGGGAGATATGAGGAAGAAAAACAGCAAATACCAAGACCTAGAAAACAGTAAGTGTTCCGTAAATGGTGTGAATAGACTGCAATTTCCCCCACCCCTATTGTGTGAGCTTTGGGGGCTATTAGAAACTCCAGTTTCCAAGTCCAGAGATAATTGTATCTCTGGAGCTCTCCTGCCCTTTAAGTTGATCTGTTTTTGGCGTGTTAGTCTTGCTTCCTCCGCCTCTTTTTCTAGGCCAACTGGTCACCTGAAATGTCTTCCCATTCATTGCCTGGGGAAGGGGGAGAAGAGGCTGGAGTTTCCTTAAATTTCTGGGTCCTTGGCATCCAAGAGTGGTACCAGGGAGCAGCCGTCCTCTGACATTGCTCATCACTCACCCTTCCAAACTGACACTGGCTGGGCGCCCAGTGGAGAATGTGTTACCTTCACTCCATCCGATAGCTATTCATATTTTTTTTCCTATGGCACAGAAACACTGTTAATGATTATCCATTCTCGTCTGTATGGGAGTAAATTTATTCCCCAAAATGGAAGGACACATTATTTTACTCCCTGCAACTTTCAAATTCTATGTCGTTCACTTAATTGGAGAATATTGAAGGCCATTTGTCAGAAAGCCTGACAGATGCAGCCATTGTGAATCATACTCTGCACAAAGTGCAGTCATCCCTGTGGCATTTGTCATCATATATTCTTTATTCCTTTAACTTTCAAATGAAAATTTAGTTTAGATTCCAGGTTCCCTCCAGTTGCCTCTGGGAGCCCAGTGCTGTCCTCTAACCTCATCATTTTTAAATTGAAGATCAAAGAAAGGTGTTTTGAATAGTCAGATTATGGAGGGAACGAGCCATAAAAATAACTGGCATTTTTTTAGGGACAGCAACACTATTGTGTTTCTCTCCCTGTAGCGGCTCCTTGAGAACTGAAACTGCATCTTAATCCCCATGTTCGGCACCTAGCACATCTTTATATATGTCTGGCATATGTTTAGGGATTTGCCAAATGTTTGCCCAGAACTTTTAGACATAGAATCATAGCATCTCCTATCCCTGAACTATCACTCAACAAGAAGAAAAGGGACCCTGCAGCAGCTGATGGAACAGAAAGATCAAGAGACCTGGTGTTTGATTTTGCAATTAATTAGCTATGAGAGCTCAGCTAATGGACATCTTCTCTGGGTCTCAAGTCTTCTCATCTGGAAAAAGAGACTGGATTAGATCAGGGGTTTGCAAATCCTTTTTAACCATTAAAAAAACCTTTTTTTCAAGCAAAATGTTTCAAAGAGACCAAATGTCTGAAACAGATAAAACTGTATGTGTGATGGACTTGGATGGTAGTTTGTTCCCTTGTCCCATTCCCCACCTGTAGTATTTCTGTGGAAATCCTGCAAGACTATTTCTCAGCCCTGGCTAGACCTGGCAACCCCATATGGTTGCCAGATTTAGCAAATAGAAATACAGGACACTTAGAATTACAGTTAACTTAGAATTACAGTTAACTTAGAATTTTGGATAATTTTTAGTATAAGTATATCCCAATTATCTATTATATTTATAAATATGTAATATATATTGTATTTAGTATATTACTTAAATTCAAAACTCCCTACCCATGGAGCTATTAGCAACTAAATTCTAGACCAATCAGAATTTGTGTTGGATGTCCCTGTCAATATTTAAAAGCTCCTCAGGAGATTCTAACGTGGGAAGTGGCAGAGACCCACTGCGCTAGCTCTTGGAAAAGCACAATGTGAAAACCGAAACAAATTGTTTCAAAAAAAACTTCTACTTCTAAAACTGTGTGCTTCTAAGCATTTCATAATTGGTGATGTCAAAAATTTAGGAGAAATATCATTTCTTATTCATTGCCTGGCCCAGCATACAGCCTTGAACATAGTTTGAGATCAATAGATGTTTATTGGCAGAATATAGTCATGACTCACCACAAAGAGAGATGGGTTAATATTGTTCTGTTGTGTCCAGAAGAGCCATGGTCCCCACCTTACAGCCTGAACGCATTACCTACCCCTGCCAGAACTGGGCAGCACCCTTCATGAGACACTGTCTGCACTTTTCGTCAGGATTTCTATAACTCTGTGCTATGTCCCGTAAACAGAGAGTGCGGAATGGAGAAGTGAGCTGCCCCCACCACTCCACTGAGGGGGAAGACCTGGGTGTTATTTCCAGCTTCTGGCGCACTGGGCCTGGCTGGGGCCTTAGAACTTGCATTTCCAACAAGTCCCCGGGGGAGGCTGATGCTGTGGGTCTTGGGATGACATGTGGGGAGCTGCTTCACAGCTACCCTGTCTTCTTCCCACATCCTAAATGTAATAAAACTGAGGCTCAGAACAGTTAAATGACTTGTCCAAAGTGACACGGCCAATGTTGACACTCTAGTCTGCCAAATACGGCTGCCTTTTGTGTTCACAGTAATTTTGAAGACTAAAGCAGGTAGTACATTATAATTTTGCGATGGCGCTATTTTGATTTTTAAGAATAAAAAGGACAGAACAAATTTGGTGTTTTTTAAGCAGGAAAAATGAGCAGGCATCTGTGTATGAAGGGGCCCTAAAATGTGTGAACTCCAAAACCCAGCAGATTGGTTGAGAAAACAGTTCCACACTACTGAATTACGGTTGAAAGTGGTTTTGTCCGTTAGAATTTATTGTCAGTTCATAAAGACATGGTCTGCATAAGTCATTAGCATACTCTTGCCTGTGAAACGGCTCAGAAGTAAGGAGTGAGCTCCTGCAGTGTGGCATACAGGCCAATAAATGGCACAAAACGACAATTTACTCAGGAAAGTTTCAAGCCACTGTTTATACTTTCCACATTTTAACAAACAGGCAGAAAATTAAACCTACAGAACTATGATTAATCTGTTTTCAAGAAGAAAAAGTGAAAGTTTGATGGGAAGAAAAACGTTTTCCCTAAGAACTAATTTGAAAACCAAAAAGACTCTCCCTTTGTCCTGTTGGCTTGGAAACAGCCATTTCTCTATATTTCTTGAATTCCTCTACTTTCCCAAAGGGTTTTGACTTTTATGTAAATGAAAAGTCATTTCCCAGTTTTCTACAATCTGGAAAACAGACCAACTGTTTAAAAAATGAGAAATGTCATCATGTATACAGTTAGCTTCCTTCAGGACATGGAGAAAAAGATGGGACCTTAAGTTCACCCACAGAAGCTTCTAGAAAGGTCACAAAGGCTCAACTGAAAACAATGATGCCATTTTTCTTTCTACTTACGTTAGTGTTACTTTCATTTCTTGAGAAACCTACAGGTTTTCAGATCAGGAAATATGATCTAATATGACATCCCCTCAGAGGATTCAGCACTCTAAATAGCAAAGAATGACAAAGATGGCTGGGATGGTTTGTAAAAATGTACAAAATATTAAAGTACGATGTAAACTCAGTGGCACTTCTCATGGTGCTTGTCTGAACCAATCCCATGCATCACTGGAGCCCATCCTGACCCGCAGCCCCAAAGACCAACTTCCCCCATGGCACTGCTCCTTAAGGGACCACATAGAAGCATGGGGACAGGGTACCATCGGCCACCCTGGGATCTGTCTTAACTCACACTCTCTTAATTACCCCAGTGTGTCCTCACTTACAGATGGTTAATGTGATTATTTAAAGAGTTACCAACTGTGAGTTTAGGAGCATTTCTTCTTAAGGTCTGATTTTTCCCTCTTTCAATTCTGAGAGTTTTTTAAATCTGTCTACATTTATGGCCAGTGAATCATTTATAGATGATTAAACTCTCTGCTAATGATCCCAGTGAAAAGAGGTGGTCTCTGGAATCAGAAAGCTCTTCTGTCCCTACAGAAGCTCCTTAACTTTGCTGACCCTCCCACCTCTATAAGGGGCCTAAGAGGCTCTACCTCCATAATGTTGTGGGAATTGAAAAGAGATGATGTATGTGCAGCCCCTACCACAGTGCCTTGAACACAGAAAGTATTCAGCAGCAGTAGTGTAATCACTCTCTCCACACGGGTCAGTTCGTTTTTATTAAAAATAATAATAGCATTAATGACTCAACAAAAATTGGAGCAAGCCTTTTGTAGGTGTGAGCTCCAAGTCATTAGGAGGAATGGCCTCCTTAGAATGAATCAACCAACCAAAATCACTACTGAAAAACGGAAGCCATGAAATCTGCCCTTCTGTGAGGTCACGATGGCCTCATTTCTGCATACAAAGCTGATGCATTTGCCTTGCTTAGGCTATATCCATGTAAATAAATATTTGCCACTTTAAAATAAGCATATGCACCATCACATTTGTTGCAAATTAATTTCACTGAATGTTGAATTCTTAAAACAACCTAGGATGTATTACCTTGGGCTGGGTGAAACCAAAATACTCAAATGAAAGTTAACTCATTTGTAGTACAGGTGATATTCTGAAACACATTTAATCTTCAGTAGAAAAACGAATCAACAAAGCTAGGAGGAAGAGTATACATCTCTGAAATGAGATGCTTCCACACGTTTTTAAGAGTTGAAATAAATGGAAATTAATAGATCATCAGGGAAGATGTAAAATTGTATGGTATGTAAATGGTTAAAAGGGTCAGATGGGGGAAATGCAAATGTGTGTGGTGGCTGAGCTGGAGCTAACAGGAATGGCAGAAAGTGTCCTTGGACTTTATTTTGAGTACAGGCACAATTTTGTATTATGAGGCCCCAAACCTCCAAGGCTTCCCTTTTTGGATTCATTGCTGTCTTTTGGCACCAAAGGCCAAAAGTAAGAAACCTGGAGAATTAAGACTGGTACATTTCCTCTCAAAAGAGGCAATTCCATTGAGGATGTCCCATGAGCTGTCATTTATTTAGGGATTATGGGGCACATGGGGGCAGCCATGGCCAGGAATCAGGCAAAAAAGGAACCGTCAAGATCAGAAAGTCACCTCTCCCATAAAGCCACGGTGGGCTCTGACATTTCCAGCCTCCCCAGATTGTTTTCCCATCACTGCACCAGGGGCCACTCTCAACAGACCCTCCAGGGCAGAGATGTTCTGTTCACTCTGAACCTTTTGGCTCTTTGCCAAGAAAATAACAAATGGCTTTTCCCATTCAGAGAAGAGATTACTTCCTTCACCAGAAGCATTAGAATTGGCAGACATGAGTCCACAACTTTATTCAGGACAGCTATAGGCTGAATGCTTATGTCCCCTGAAAATTCGTATGTTGAAACCTAATCCCCATTGTGATGATAGTTGGAGGTGAGGCCCTGGGGAGGTTATTAGGTCATGAGGGTGGAGCCCTCACAAATGGAATTAGTGTTCTTTTGCAAGAGGCCCAAAGATCTAATTCACCGCTTCCTTCTACTATGTGAACACGTAGCAAGAAGACAGGTGTCTATGAACCAGAAAACCCTCACTAGACACCAGATGTGCCAGCACCTTGATCTGGGACTTCCCAGCCTCTAGGGCTGTGAGAAATAAATTTCTATTGTTTATAAGCCACCCAGATGATGGTATTTTGGTATAGCAGCCCAGATGGACTGAGGCAAGGACTATGCTAGAGACTCAGCCTTCACCCAAATTTTTTGACCAACCTAATTCTCATGACACAACAGGGACTCTACAAAGAGCCAATCCATATTTTACTTGATTTTAGGAAAATCTTTAAAGTGAGGAGTCAGTCATACACTGTTTGTTATGCCAGATGGCACCCCAGTTGGTATGAGTTTAACTGAATCTGTAGCTCGCTTACTTGTTTAGTTATCGTCCCTGGGTGAGTGAAGGATGTTAAGCTATTCATATCCACAGCCCCCCAGGTGTATTCCCCTAGCATATTTTGGGGAGAAATTCTAACTGGAAGTAGAATCCTGGGCCTAAATCCAGCATTTTCAGATTGTACTAGGGAATTGAATTTGAATCTATTTTTAAAGAAAAGAAAACCTTGGACTAAAACTTTAAAGAGTTTTGGGCCAAGTACACATTTGCAAGAAAATGTTGATTACAATCTTTCTATCACTTGTGGAGTGAACCAAACAAAGGGAAGAGTACAGTGCATTAGCACAGCCAGTGTGCTAATGTAGTGCATCAAAATAAACTTCCCATGCAATGGTGCATTCCATCCTTTCCTGATATTCTAAATATAACTTCATTTCCTTTCTGATTACTTTTCCTTTTCAAATGAAATATCTTCTAAGATTTTACAGAATTAATGTAATCATAATTTCACATGGCAATGTTAAACAAAAATTTGTATCTTCAAGGATCCCATTTTTAAGTCAAATAAAGAAAAAATGCAAAAAGCTTATCTTCCTTTTCCCCATCAGTTAAAAACCTCTCAAGTATATTTTTTGTGAATCCTGGGATTTTTAGTGTCTTAACATGGCTCCTATTAATGATGATAAATATTCTAGAGAGTTCCTATACTAGTTTCCTAGGAGGTACCACAAACTGTGGGGCTTAAAATAAGAGAAAGGCATTCTTTCCCATTTCTGGAGACTGGAAGTCTGAAATCAGGCCGTGGGCAGGGTTGTGCCTGCTCTCCTAGTTTCTGGTGGGTGCCAGCAGTCCTTGGTGTTCCTTGGCCCACAGCTGTACAGCTCTACATCCTGTCTTGTCATCACACAGCTGCCTTCCCTCTGTGCGTGTCTGCCTCTGCATCTCTTCTTCTCTTATAAGGACACCAGTTATATTGGATTGAGGACCTTCCCTGCTCTAGAATGATCCATCTTAATTTATATCTTACTGAGATCCGCAAAGACCCTATTTCCAAATAAAGTCACATTCATAGGTCTCAGGGGCTACAACTTCAACATATCTTCGAGTATCCAAAGCCAAAAGCAGAAAATGATAGGATAGAGGAATTAATAAGATTTTGACTTCAGCAGGAAGAAATCAACTGTGACTTAGTGAGTTCTTAGGAATGTGTCAATGTCATATCCCTTAAACAAGTAGTCATTCCTAGCTCTAATTTGTGTCCAGAAGACGCGGTCGGTAGGCCAATAACCCTAGACATCTCAGATACGTTTTTCTAGCTTATATAATTAAAACAAGTAAACCAATTGACTTTATCGACAAGCTATCTGGTCCCCTTTGGACCATACCACTTGCCAGTGCACGTAAGGCAGGTACTGAGGAACAGTGCCTGAGAGGGAGGGAGGGAGGGAGGGAGGGCAGGGATGGGGCAAATGGGGAAGAAGAAAATCACGGGGATTCCTCACTGACCACAGTTCACATCAGTAGCTTAGCTTGTGTCATAGCTACCAAACAATACCTTGGTTTGCAGTGGGTTTCCAATTTAAACATATATATCAATTTAATTAGAAAACTGTTTACATGTTTGTTCTTATTTTAATAATACAGCTAATTACTTCTTGGTGTCACTTAGTTTTCACAGTGTGATATAGGTTAATCATTTATTATTCATTGATTCAAGACTGTTTACAGAGTTCATACTATTTAATAGGCAACATTCTGGGTAGTGTGGATAAAGTAAGTTTTAAAAAACAGACAAACACTCTGGGAGGCCAAGGCAGGAGGATCAGTTGAGGTCAGGAGTTCGAGACCAGCCTGAATAAGAGTGAGACCCTGTCTCCACTAAAAATAGAAAACTTAGGTGGCATGCACCTGTAGTCCCAGCTACTCGGGAGGCTGAGGCAGGAGGATTGCTTGAGCCTAGGAGTTTGAGGTTGCTGTGAGCTACGATGATGCCACTGCCCTCTAGCTGGGTCAATAGAGTGAGACTCTGTCCCAAAAAATTAAAAAAAGAGAAACACAAGGTCCCTGGCCTTATGGCTTTTATATTTTAGTAAGGAAGACAGACAGTAAACAAAGTGTAACATAATTTCAAGTAATGATATATATCATTAAAAAATCAAACAGGGTGAGCAGATAGGAAATAACAGGGTGCTACTACAGAAAGAGCGATTGGGAATGATCTCTCCAAAGAGGGGACATTTGAGTAAGGGTTTGAAGGAAGTGAAACATTGAAAGGTGACTGTTTGAAAGAGAAACATACTGAGCAAGAGTACAGAAAGTGTTACAAAGACCCTGAAGTAGGGGCGTGTTTAACGTGTCCCTGGACCATTTTGGCTGGAGCTGAGTGATAGAGAGGAAGAAAAACAGGGCGGAGAAGAATCCAAAAGTCAATCATATGGGACTTTGTAGGCTGCGGTAAGAACTTTAGGTTTCCTTCTCAGCAAAGGGAAGTGATTGGAGGATTTTGGACAGGGGAGTGATGTGATCTGATTACAGGTTCTAAGGGATGCTGTGGGTTCTGTCTGGAGAATAGGCTATCAGAAGGGGAGAATGGACCGGGCGCGGTGGCTCACGCCTGTAATCTTAGCACTCTGGGAGGCCAAGGCAGGTGGATTGTTTGAGTTCAGGAGTTCGAGACCAGCCTGAGCAAGAGCAAGACCC
>NW_012148952.1:8223490-8225232 GCF_000956105.1 Propithecus coquereli
TGTATGAAGCTTCCCCTTTGTCTATATCCTCACAATATGGACCCTCTGTTATTGCTTGTCTTTTTGACAGAAGCCATTTTAACTGGGGTAAGATGATATCTCATTGTAGTTTTGATTTGCATTCCTCAGATGACTAATGATGTAGAACATTTTTTATATACCTAATGGCCATTTGTATGTCTTCTTTTGAGAAATGTCTATTCAGATCCTTTGCCAATCCATTTATATATTAGATTATTTGATTTTATCCTATTGAGTTTTTAGAGTTCCTTATATATTCTAGTTATTAATCCCTTGTCAGATGGGTAGTTTGCAAAATATTCTGTCATTCTTTGGGTTCTCTTTTCCCTTTGTTGATGGTTTCCTTTGCTGTGCAGAAGCTTTTTAGCTCTATGTAATTCCATTTCTCTAATTTTGCTTTGGTTGCCTGTGCTTTGCAGGTATTGCTCAAGAAATCCTTGCGCAGACCAACGTCCTGAAGTATTTCCCCAATGTTTTCTTTTAGTAGTTTCATAGTTTCAGGTCTTAGATTTAAGTCTTTAATCCCTTTCGATTTGATTGTTGTATATGGTGAGAGATAAGGGTCTAGTTTCATTCTTCTGCATATGGATATCCAGTTTTCCCAGCACCATTTATTGAAGAGACTGTCCTTTCCCCATTGTATGTTCTTGGCAACTTTGTCAAAGATAAGTTGACTATAGATGTGTGGATTTATTTCTGGGTTTTCTATTCTGTTCCATTGGTCTGTGTGTCTGTTCTTACACGAGTACCACACTGTTTTGATTACTTCACCTCTGTAGTGTAATTTGAAGTCAGGTAATATGATTCTTCCAGTTTTGTTCTTTTTGCTCAGGATGGTTTTGGCTATTCTGGGTCTTTTGCAGTTCCATATAAATTTTAGGATTATTTTTTCTCCTTCTGTAAAGAATATCATTTTGGTATTTTGGTGGAGATTGCATTGAATTTGTAGATTGCTTTGGGTAGTATGGACATTTAACAATATTGATTCTTCTAGTCCATACACATGGAATAGCTTTCCATTTTTTTGTGTGTCCTCTTCAATTTATTTCATCAGTGTTTTATAGTTTTCATTACAAAGATCTTTCACTTCTTTGGTTAAGCTGACTCCTAGGTATTTTATTTACTTGTAGCTATTGTAAATGGGATTACTTTCTTCATTTCTTTTTCAGATTTTTTACAATTGACATATGGAAATGCTGCTGATTTTTATATGTTGATTTTGTAACAGGCAACTTTACGGAATTTGTTCATCAGTTCTAATCATTTTTTGGAGAAGTCTTTAGATTCTCTAGATATAAGATCATATCATCTGGAAACAAGGGTAATTTGACTTCTTCGTTTCTAATTTGGATGCCTTTTATTTCTTTTTCTTGTCTGATTGCTCTAGCTGTTACTTCCAGTACTATGTTGAATAATGATGGTGAAAGTAGGCATCCTTGTCTTATTCCAGATTTTAGAGGAAAGGCTTTCAGTTTTTCCATTTAGTATGATACTAGCTGTGGGTCTGTCATATACAGCTTTTATCATGTTGAGGCAAGTTCCTTTTATACCCAGTTTTTTGAGAATTGTTATCATGAAGGGATGTTGAATTTTATCAAATGCTTTTTCACCATCAATTGAAATGATCATATGGTTTTTGTCCTTTGTTCTGTTGATATGATGTATCACATCAATGGATTTGCATATGTTGAGCCATGCTTGTATCCCTGGGTTGAATCTCT
>NW_012148952.1:8225282-8278495 GCF_000956105.1 Propithecus coquereli
AAGACCTGATGGTGGCAGAAAACAAATGGTGAAGAATGACTGGACTTAGGTTATGTTTGGAAGGTAGAGCAAATGGAATTTCCTGATTGTATTAGTCAAGGCCTAGGATGGAATGGGAACTATTTTAGGTCTTTCAATAGAGGGAGTAATACAGGAAATTGCTTATGCAAATAGTGGAATAGCTGAGATGCTAAAGAGGGGGCAGTCATGATCCAGAGATTAGCAGAAGCAGGAAGTCACAGCCATCTCTTGGGATAGCGGGACAATGGCAGAAGTGACACTAGAGCCCAGAAGCTGGCCCCTCCAATGGGAGCCAAAACCATGGGAGGGAAGGGGTCTACCTGCAGGAGCTGGAGCTGCTGCCAGGAACACCACAGGATACAGACAAGAGAAGAAATTCCTTGTTTTCTCCCCTCTTCCTGCTGTCCAGGCTTCTGTCATTGCCTCCCACGGGCTGAACCTCCCCAAAGCCAGAAAGAAAGGGAGCCGTTTGCACGTAGTTCCTAGGGTGCAAAGCAGGGGAAAGGAAAAGAATGTACAGTAAGTCCTCATTTAAGTTGTCAATGAGTTCTTGGAAACTGCAACGTTAACCAAAACAAGGTGTAATGAAACCAATTTTACCATGGTCTAACTGACATAAGCAAGATTTAAATTCCTGAAGAATATTTTTGGTCATAAAAACATCACCAAACTTTGAAATAAAGACCAAAACACTTTTAATATTAAACATTGAACCAAATGTAAGCTATAGATACATTTAAGAAAGATTAATAAAAACAAGTAAGATAGAGAGTTTAATACAAGAAACCATCTTCTCAAATAATGGCGTTATTCCTGTTCCGGGTCGCTGATAACTGGAGCTTCTCCAGGCAGCTCAGGGTACAAAGCGGGGAGCAGCCCTGAATAAGACACCATCCCATCTCAGGACGCACCCACACTCACACTGGGACCGTGTGGACACGCCACTGAACCTAACCTGCACAGCTTTGGGATGTGGAAGGAAACCAGAGAAAAGGAAACCTGGAGAAAACCCATGCAGATGTGAAGAGAATGTGCAAACTCCACATAGACCTGGCTCTGGCCAGGAATCGATTTTTTTTTTTTCTCATCAACATTATAACAAGACAACATTGAACAAAGTGATATCATTCAAGAACATGCTTTTTCTGAGAACAAACAGGCAATTTACCAAAAGACTAATGGATGTGGAGCATAAGAGAAAGAGAGATGTCAAAGATGACTTCCAGTTTTCATTTACTAAAAAATAAATAGATCTCAAATGAACCACAGACACTAAGAGATATGGCCACATCATTAGCATATTTAGATATAATAGAGATATATAGATATCATATTTAGATATATAGTTAGATATATAACTATATGCTACTGATATACAAATAGCTCTGACATACATGCATATATACACACACACATACATACATACACTAAGCAAGCCAAATAGCCCTTGTCTCAAATACTAAGGACAATAGAGGCAGAGGTTGCCTGAATTACTGTGTTAAAAAGGATTCTGAGGCCACACCCGTGTTCAGAATGAGGCAGATTACAGAGATTGGTCAGCAGTGCCTACCGTGGACATGGGAGGGGCAGTTGCCATGTGAGTGCCAGGTATTAGCCATGTTGGCACTGAAGCAATGAGCTCTGTGTGGGGGAGCAGTGTGAGCCAAGCCCCTTGCCTACAGTACTTCATGAAGGGGTCTCTGGTGTTTTCTTAAAGATAATGGTAACAGCCTGTCCTGAATCTCCTGTAGAAAGAGAGTCATAATTAAACTGAAGTTCGTAGAAAACAAGTATTTTCATCCTCCCCGTGCCCCCCCATAGGAATTTGAAGAGAGTATCTCCTCCTGTCAGTTCAAGCCAGTGGGTCACCCATGACGCTAGAGAGTACACCTATTCCCTTTGACCATCTCATCTTTCTGTGGATGAATCCAGGCAGTTCCTTCTTGGGGCTAGATCTTGGGTTTTTTTGTTTTTTTCTTTTTTAGTTTTTTTTTTAATTATTGTGGGTATGTAATTGTTGTATATCTTTATAGGGTCCATATGGTGTTTTGATACAGGTATACACTTTGAATTAATCAAATCAGGGTAACTGGGGTATCTGTCACCTCAGGCATTTATCATTTCTTTGTGTTGGGAACATTCCTATTCCACTTTTTAGTTACTTTAAAGTATACCCTAGGTTATTGTTGATTATAGTCACTTCATTGTGCCATCAAATATTGTTCATTCTAACTATCTGAACTATATTTTTGCACCCATTAACCATCACCAATTTATCCTCTGCTCCCCACTACCCTTTCTGGCCTCTGGTAACCATCATTCTACTCTCTGTCTCCATAAGATCAATTGTTTTTAATATTTATTTCCCATATATAAATGAGAATATGCAAGGTTTGTCTCTCTGTGCTTGGCTTATTTCCCTCAACATAATGTCCTCCAGTTCCATCCATGTCTTTGCAAATGGTAGGATTTCATTCTTCTTTATGGCTATATAATATTCCATTGTATGTATATACCACAACTTCTTTATCTGTTCATCTGTTGATGGACACTTAGGTTGATTCTAAATCTTGGCTGTTGTGAGGAGTGCTGAAATAAACATGGGAATGCAAATTTTTTTTGATATATTGAATTCCCTTGTTTTGGATATATACCTAGCAGTGGGATTGCTCGTCATATGGTAGTTCTCTTTTTAGTTTTTTTCAGTACCTCCATACTGTTCTCCATAGTGGTTGCACTAATTTACATTCCCACCAACACTGTATGAAGCTTCCCCTTTGTCTATATCCTCACAATATGGACCCTCTGTTATTGCTTGTCTTTTTGACAGAAGCCATTTTAACTGGGGTAAGATGATATCTCATTGTAGTTTTGATTTGCATTCCTCAGATGACTAATGATGTAGAACATTTTTTATATACCTAATGGCCATTTGTATGTCTTCTTTTGAGAAATGTCTATTCAGATCCTTTGCCAATCCATTTATATATTAGATTATTTGATTTTATCCTATTGAGTTTTTAGAGTTCCTTATATATTCTAGTTATTAATCCCTTGTCAGATGGGTAGTTTGCAAAATATTCTCTCATTCTTTGGGTTCTCTTTTCCCTTTGTTGATGGTTTCCTTTGCTGTGCAGAAGCTTTTTAGCTCTATGTAATTCCATTTCTCTAATTTTGCTTTGGTTGCCTGTGCTTTGCAGGTATTGCTCAAGAAATCCTTGCGCAGACCAACGTCCTGAAGTATTTCCCCAATGTTTTCTTTTAGTAGTTTCATAGTTTCAGGTCTTAGATTTAAGTCTTTAATCCCTTTCGATTTGATTGTTGTATATGGTGAGAGATAAGGGTCTAGTTTCATTCTTCTGCATATGGATATCCAGTTTTCCCAGCACCATTTATTGAAGAGACTGTCCTTTCCCCATTGTATGTTCTTGGCAACTTTGTCAAAGATAAGTTGACTATAGATGTGTGGATTTATTTCTGGGTTTTCTATTCTGTTCCATTGGTCTGTGTGTCTGTTCTTACACGAGTACCACACTGTTTTGATTACTTCACCTCTGTAGTGTAATTTGAAGTCAGGTAATATGATTCTTCCAGTTTTGTTCTTTTTGCTCAGGATGGTTTTGGCTATTCTGGGTCTTTTGCAGTTCCATATAAATTTTAGGATTATTTTTTCTCCTTCTGTAAAGAATATCATTTTGGTATTTTGGTGGAGATTGCATTGAATTTGTAGATTGCTTTGGGTAGTATGGACATTTAACAATATTGATTCTTCTAGTCCATACACATGGAATAGCTTTCCATTTTTTTGTGTGTCCTCTTCAATTTATTTCATCAGTGTTTTATAGTTTTCATTACAAAGATCTTTCACTTCTTTGGTTAAGCTGACTCCTAGGTATTTTATTTACTTGTAGCTATTGTAAATGGGATTACTTTCTTCATTTCTTTTTCAGATTTTTTACAATTGACATATGGAAATGCTGCTGATTTTTATATGTTGATTTTGTAACAGGCAACTTTACTGAATTTGTTCATCAGTTCTAATCATTTTTTGGAGAAGTCTTTAGATTCTCTAGATATAAGATCATATCATCTGGAAACAAGGGTAATTTGACTTCTTCGTTTCTAATTTGGATGCCTTTTATTTCTTTTTCTTGTCTGATTGCTCTAGCTGTTACTTCCAGTACTATGTTGAATAATGATGGTGAAAGTAGGCATCCTTGTCTTATTCCAGATTTTAGAGGAAAGGCTTTCAGTTTTTCCATTTAGTATGATACTAGCTGTGGGTCTGTCATATACAGCTTTTATCATGTTGAGGCAAGTTCCTTTTATACCCAGTTTTTTGAGAATTGTTATCATGAAGGGATGTTGAATTTTATCAAATGCTTTTTCACCATCAATTGAAATGATCATATGGTTTTTGTCCTTTGTTCTGTTGATATGATGTATCACATCAATGGATTTGCATATGTTGAGCCATGCTTGTATCCCTGGGTTGAATCTCTCTTGCTCATGATAAATAATATTTTTTTTTTTTTTTTTAGACAGAGTCTCACTCCGTTGCCCAGGCTAGAGTGCCGTGACTTCAGCCTAGCTCATAGCAACCTCACACTCCTGGGCTCAAGCGATCCTTCTGCCTCAGCCTCCCAAGTAGCTGGGACTACAGGCATGTGCCACCATGCCCAGCTAATTTTTTCTATATATATATTTTTTTAGTTGTCCAGATAATTTCTTTCTATTTTTAGTAGAAATGGGGTCTCGCTTTTGCTCAGGTTGGTCTTGAACTCCTGACCTTGAGCAATCCACCCTCCTCGGCTTCCCAGAGTGCTAGGATTACAGGCACGAGCCACCACACCAGGCTATAATCTTTTTAATGTGTTATTGAATTCAATTTGCTAATATTTTATTGAGGATTTTTGCATCTATTTTCATTAGAGATATTGCCTATAGTTTTCTTTTTTTGTCATGTCTTTGTCTGGTTTTGTTATCAGGGTGATACAGGTCTCATAGAATGAGTTTCAGAGTGTTCCCTCCTCCTCAGTTTTTTGGAATAATTTAAGTAGGATTGGCATTAGATCTTTGAATCCTTGGTAGAATTCAGCAGTGAAGCCATCAGGTCCTGGGATTTTCTTTGATGGAAGTCTTTTATTACTGCTTCTATCTAGTTACTCATTCTTGGTTTATTCTGATTTTGGGTTTCTTCCTGATTCAATCTTAGTAGGTTGTAAATGTATAGGAATTTATCCATCTCTTTTAGGTTTTCCATTTTATTGGCATATAGCTGCTCATAGTAGTCTCTAGTGATCCTTTGAATTTCTGCAGTATCAGTTTTAATGTCTCCTTTTTCGTCTCTGATTTTATTTATTTGGGTCTTCTCTCTTTTCTTCTTAGTCTGGCTAAGGTGTGTCAGTTTTATCTTTTCAAAAAATGAATTTTTTGTTTTTTGGTCTTTTGTATTTTTTGTTGTTGTTTCATTTATTTTTGCTCTGACCTGTATCATTTCTTTTCTTCTACTAATTTTGGGTTTGGTTTGCTCTTGTTTTTCTAGTTCTTTGAGATAGGTTATTTATTTAAGTCTTTTCTACTTTTTTGATATAAGGCACTTATTACTATGAACTTTCCTCTTACCACTGCTTTTGCTGTATCCCAGAGGTTTTGATATGTTGTTTTCATTTTCATTTGTTTCAAGAAATGTTTTAATTTCTTTCTTAATCTCTTCATTGACCCACTGGGTCATTCAGGAACATATTGTTTAATTGCCATGTGTTTGTATAGTTTTCAGTGTTTCTCTTGTTATTGATTCCTAGTTTTATTCCATTGTGGTCAGAGAAAATACTTGATATGATTTAAATTTTTTTTCAATTTTTTAAGACTTGTTTTGTGCCATAACATATGGTCTATTCTTGAGAATGATCCAGGAACTGAGGAGAAGAAGGTGTATTCTGTAGCTGTCAGATGAAGTGTTCTGTAAATACCTATCAGGTCCATTTGGTCTATATGGCAGATTAAATCTAATGTTTCTTTGTTGATTTTCTGTCTGGATGATCTGTCCAATGCTGAAAGTGGAGTATTGAAGTCTCCAATGATTATCGTATTGGGATCTATCTCTCTCTTTAGCTCTGATGACATTTGGCTTTATATATGTGGGTGCTCCAGTGTTGGGTGCATATATGTTAGAATTGTGATATCCTCTTGCTGAATGACCCCTTTATCATTATATGATGATCTTCTTTGGATCTTTTTATAGTTTTTATCTTGAAATCTATTTTATGTGATAGAAGTATAGCTACTCCTGCTCTTTTTTGGGTTTCCATTTGCATGGAATATCTTTTTCCATCCCTTTATTTTCTGTCTGTGTGTCTTTATAGGTGAAGTGGGTTTCTTGCAGACATCATATAATTGGCTCTTGTCTTTTAATCCATTCAGCCACTCTATGTCTTCTGATTGGAAAGTTTAGTTTATTCTCATTCAATATTGTTATTGATAGATAAGGATTTGGCACTGCCATGTTGTTATTTAATATTTGATTCCTGATTGTTTTGTAGTCCTCTCTTTCTTACTTCCTATCTTCCTTTGCTAAAGGTGATTTTCTCTGGCAGTGTGTTTTAATTTCTTGCTTTTTATTTTTTGTGTGTCTGTTGTAGGGTTTTTTATTTGAAGTTACCATGAGCCTTGCAAAAAATATTTCATAACCTATTATTTTAAACATATGACAACTCTGCTTACAAACAAACAAGGAAAGAGAAATCTAACAGAAATTCTGCACTTTAATATCATCCTCCTACCCTTGCTTTTTAACTTTTTGATGTTTCCATTTATATCTTTTTATACTGTCTCTCAAAAAGTTATATTTTTGATAGGTTTGTCCTTTAGTCTTTCTACTCAAGATATAAGTGATTTATACACTGCATTTATAGCAAGAGAGTATTCTATATTTTTGTACTTACTTGTAACAGTGAGTTGTATACCTTCAGATGATTTCTTATTGTTCATAATGTCCCTCTCCTTCATACTGAAGAACTTCTTCTAGCATTTCTTGTAGGACAGGTCTGGTGTTGATGATATCCCTCAGCTTTTTTTTTTTGTCTGGGAAAATCTTTATTTCTCCTTTATATTTGAAGGATATTTTTGCAAGATACAGTATTCTAGGGTTGAGGTTTTTCCTTCAGTACTTTGAATATGTCAGGCCACTCTCTCCTGGCCTATAAGGTGTCCACTGAGAAGTCTACTGCCAGATGTATTGGAGCTCCTTTATATGCTATTTTTTTCTTTTCTCTTGCTTCCCTTAGAACCTTTTCTTTATCCATGACCTTTGGAAGCTTGATTATTAAATGCCTCGAGGTAGTCCTGTTTGGGTTAAATCTGCTTGATGTTCTTGACCTTCTCTTTCATACCTAAAATATTGATATCTTTTTCTATGTTTTGAAAGTTTTCTGTTTTTATTTCTTGGAACAAACTTTCTACCTCAGTCTCTCTACCTCTTCTTTAAGGCCAATAACTCTTAGATTTTCCCTTTTGAGGCTATTTTCTAGATCCATAGGCATGCTTCATTCTTTTTTCTTGTCTTCTGTGTATTTTCAAATAGCCTGTCTTCAAGCTCACTAATTCTTTCTTCTGCTTGATCAAGTCTGCTGTTGAGAGACTCTGATGCATTTTTCATTTTTTCAATTGAATTTTTGAGCTTCAGAATTTCTGCTTGATACTTTTTTATTATTTTAATCTCTTTATTAAATTTCTCTGATAAGCTTCTGAATTCCTTCTCTGTGTTTTCTTGAAGTTCATTGAACTTCTTGAGGACAGCTATTTTGAATTCTTTGTCTGAAAAGTCATATTTCCATCACTTTGGGATTGGTCACTGGTACCTTATCTAGTTCATTTGGTGACATCATGTTTTCCTAGATGTTCTTATTGCTTGTGTATGTTTCTCGATGACAGAACATTGAAAAGTTAGGTATTTATTTTTTAATGTTTGCAGTGTATGTTTGTTTGACCCCATCCTTCTTGAGAAGGCTTTCCAGATATTCAAAGAGAATTGAGTGTTGTGATCTAAATCTTCAGTAACTACAGCCATATCAGCACTGGGGGCACCTCAAGTCCAGAAATGCTATGACTCTTAAAGACTCACGGTGTCGCCTTCATGGACTTGTGTAAGGTATGGGAGAATCCCCTGGATTACCAGGCAAAGTCTCTCACTCTCTTCTCTCACTCTTTGTACTGGGCCACTGGAGTTGGGGAAGAAGCGATGTGGGCCCTCCCTCATGGTGACTGCAGCTGGGACTGTGCCAAGTCATACCTGAAGCCAGCCCAGTCTCACCCAAAGCCTGTGGTAACTATTGCCTGGCTATCTCTGATCGTTATTCAAAGCCTAAGGGCTCTTTAGTCAGCAGGTGGTGAATCCTGCCGGGACTGGGTCCTTTTCTTCAGGGCAGTGTGTTTACTTCTGGTCTAGGGTGGGTCCAGAAATGCTCTCCAGAAACTAAGACCTGGACTCAGGGGCTTTAGGGGTCTGCTTGGTACTTTATTTGACTGTGGCTGAGCTGGTACCCAAGTTTCAAAACAAAGTCCTCTGAACTCTTCTTCTCTTTCCTTTCCCCAAGTGGAAGACTCTCTCTGAGATGCACTGCCTAGAGTTGAGGGAGGAGTGACATAGGCACTGGCTTGGCTGATGCTACTGGTGTTTCAGTGGGTCACATGCACCCCAAGTCCACTGGCTCTGAACCAGCACAGCCACAGGAATTAGCCAAGGGTTGCAGCCTTTGTGGCCTAACTTCCTTATAAATTTATTCCGGGCCTCAGTCCCCTTTTTGTGAGCCAGTGGTGGAGCTAGCTGGAACTTGGGTTTTGGAACGTGGGTTTGGGGGCAGAGGATTTTCCTCTGGCCCAGGCTGGTCTAAATGCTCCCTCCGTGGGTGCAGGCAGAATTCTGCTCTGTGCTGTGTGTTCTCCTGTGACAGAGTGGCCCTGAGTTCCAATGCAAAGTCCTACAGTCATTTCACTTTCCTTCCCCTAGGCACACAGATTCTCTCTCTCCACTAGACGCACTGCCGGGGGAGATGGGGCAGGGGTAGTGTAGGCAATGCAAGATTGTCTTTTCTGCCCTCTTCAGTTTTCTTTCCTTGATATAATGTTAAAACCAGGTACTGTGATCGCTCACTTGATTTTTGGTTCTTCTGAAGGTGTTTCCTTGTGTGATAGTTGCTGAATTTGGTATTTGTGCAGAGAAAGGATATCTGGAGGTTTCTATTTGGCCATCTTGCTCCGCCTCCTTCTAGGGTCAGATCTTTGTGGTGATGGTCTGTTGTGAGGTTAGGCTAGGGTGAATGGTCATGTTCACTCACGTGCAGTGTGGTGTGGCCCCATGCCCTTCCCATTATTTCCCTGCATCCTCTGGAGTCAGCCCTGGCTGGTGCCCAGCCCCTGGGTGGCCACGGCTAGTGCAGATGTCTGGGATGTTCTGTACCTTGAACAAGCCTTCCATTCTGGATGGGGAAGTCAGCTATGTAGGCTTTGAGAAGTAAAGTTGAGAATCTCTTTGGAAAGAGGCTTTTAAAATGAAGTCACATGCTTCTCCATGCAAGAGCCAAGCTCTGGGTTTTCCTGTCTGCACCTCCCCCCTAGGTGATTGTAGCCCTGCTCCAGACATACACCCCAGTGGGCTAAGAGAACAGCTCTCACCTCCCGTTTTTCTGTCCCTTGCTTTTACATGTTGTGAGACCTTTTTATCCCCCCCTAAAATGGGAATTTGGGGGATTATCTTTAAAACTCTGTCAGTACCTCTGGTGAATATTAATTCTTGGTTTAACTAACTTAGATGGCAATTAATGTGGTTATTACCTGAAAATAAAATCTTTTAATTTTTTTTTTATCTTCAGTGGAATAACAACTTATTTTATTGTTCAAATGGGGCTCACTTCCTGCTGTTTTCAATACGATTTTTAATAAATATGTAAATTCTAAAGTTAATTTACAGCATTCATTGGGAGGCATGATTTTTAAAATGACAAAAATCTGATGGATTATGAAATTATCCCCCTTAAAATCATCAGTCATAGTGAACAGAATGTACCAACCTCTTATAATTTTACAATTTTTTCTTCATCTTATCTTCCATTAGGAACTTACTTAAAATTGATTATACAATGGTATATTTCTTAGGCCATAATTCATTCACAGATTAATTAGATTTTCAGTTAATATCCCATCATCGTATGGGATGGTAGCCAGTGGTGTTTGTAGTGGTTCAGAGTTGCAGGAGCGAAACCCTGATTGCTGTTCCCAAGTGACTGAAGCTACCCATGCTAATCACTAATCACATTCAGACCAGATAAAGTGGAACATCCTTCACTCCGTTTCTTTTCTGGTTGGCTCACAGCAAGAGATCTTTATTGGCCCTGACCAAGAAACCAAAATGTACTCAAACATTTTTGTGAGGGGTGGCTCTTATTTTTTTTTTCCTTGCCTAAAATGAAATTTCCGTAGCCATCCCCAGAAAGCATCAAGAGAAGGGGGTGGGTGTGCGTGTGTTGTAGGTGCCCGTGCTTAGCAGGCTGGTACTTAAACATCTTTTTCCGAATCATTTTCCAATGGGAAGCAGACTTCAGATAAACTTCATGATTTAAAATAATCCTTTGGTAGCACCCAACAGGAATGTTTAAAGGGAGATTTTGCCAGTAACTTCTTTAACACTGATTTAAGGAAAAGCATTTTTCCCACTTGCTTAAGAGAACTGTAGATACACATGGCAGAGACACCATAAGCACTGAATCAGCCCACTCACATTTAACTAACTGAAACGCTGGGTTTTCACAGAGTTGAAGAAAAGATAATTATCCCCCTTCCAGCCTCACTTCTGCAGCTGTGCCAGTTCTGATGTGTGAAAAATTGCTACCTGTTACCTCCGTCTGCTCCTGCCACACTGCATTTCCCTGTGCACCTAAGGACACAGCCTGGCCAAAGATCTCCAGAGGCAACACCTAAGGCTTCGCTTAGTCTTTCTTCCTGGGGACGGATCCCACTTAAATCATTACAGGACTCTCAGAATCTCTCATCTTCCTTAAGGACTTGCAGTATTCTTTGAACTCATCCCAGTATTCACGCGTTGTAAGGCAAATCCCCATGTCATTTTGTTCATAGTGAGGATTTTTTTTTCTTCACAAAATACTATTTGGATATTTTAAAAACCTCACTGACACCGTCATTCTTCCCATTGCTAAATCGTATAATCCTCACTTATTTTGTGTGCTTTAATCTCTACCTTTGTAGTCTTTAGTGCTGTTGATTATTTCAGGGGGCTTGGTTTATGACAATAGAAATGCTCCTTGAAAGTAGTATATTAATCAGATTTTTTTGAAAAGCAAAATCTATTTTCCTGTTTACTTACTGGGGAAGTTATTGTCTCCACTTTCTAAATAAAAGAAACCTAAATGTCTTCTGGATGATTAGACATTATCTACCCATCAGGAAATAAATGAGCATTCCCCACCAGCACACAGCATCTTGTCTTTGGAACTCAATCACTTTCAAAGACACTAAAGGGTATTAGAGAGGTGAAAGATAAAGTTACAGGAACAAAAGATAACTAGTAATAAGAAATATAATTAGCATCCTCCCTTTATTCCACTAGCATTAATGGGCCACCTATGTGCCAAGCATGTTCTGGGCACAGAGATGCAAAGATAAACAGGTTCATGATCCCTACAAGGGAGACTGAGCCCTGACAACCAACATGCATGATAAATGCCAACTAATGCCATGAGAATGGTCAGCACAGGAGGAAGGGAGAATGGGAACAGTGCTTAAGGCTCCTGATCAGAGAAGGGTTTAGAGAAGATTTCCCTCCACCCGAGTCTCAGGAGATGAGGGGGTGCGGGCCATCCTGGAGGTAGAGAGGACACACTAAAGAGAGGAAGATGTGTGAATCACAACATAGATACTCACTGCCTTTCTGGGCTCAAAATTCAGCCTGTTGCCACCCTCAGCTAGCTGGCTAAATGATGGGCTGGATAACTATCTGCATGCTACTGACTTTTTTTTCCAAGGTGTTGCTGAGCAGTTTTAATTTTATCTGCAGATCCCTGATCATTTGTGTCCTGATTACTTTTGAGATTGTTTTACCCTTGTCCCTACATGGCCATTGAGTACTGCCTGGTTGAGTCCATTGATTCCTGCGCTTGCCTGGGAATAGATTCCATTTCATCACTGAGAAAGATCTTGCACTTACTCCTGAAGTTAAGGTCTATGTCTTAAGCTGTGCACAGACTGGACAAGACTTCAGTACAAGAGCCAGCCATAGAAGGATGGACAGATGACTCTCGCCCTGAGAAATGAGTCCCATTTTCTTGGGAATGTTGCTAATGCAGCTCTCTACCTACCATGCAAAACCTTGTTTTTATGGGGAGAACAACAGAAGAAAGGCTCCTTTTTCCCCATCAGTATTTGCTGCCTGGTGGGAAGGTGAAAATGTGGGTGAGAGAGGGGATTTTTTACCGTTAATTGTAGTTCCTGGGCCTAATAAATCAGAACTATGTTTTTTCTAGATTGTTGAGAGACAGCATTAACCAGAGCTTCCTTTCCTTTAATTTGTTCATGAGTCAAGAGGTTTAGAATGTGCTCTGCCTGCCACCAGAGAAACATTCCTTTCCAACAGTATGGGTAAAAGGCTTACATGTCTCCTCTGAGGCCTCTCTAAGGACACTGACCTGGAAGTCCTGTTGAATGGGGCTGCTGGTCACAGACAAACACAAGAGCTGCCCTGTTTCCCTTGGACCAAGCTGCTGCCTATACTGGAATGAACATATTGACGCTTTCACAAACATTTTCCTTCTGTGCAATTTTTTCCTTGAGGCAGAAAAGAGAGACCTTCTCATTCTTTATCTTGAGCATTTGATAGGCCTTCTTTGAGAAGGTCATTGTCTGCTGAAGCAAAATAATCAAGGGATTTTTGGACGAGCTGGTAAGAGAAAAATGATTCATTATTTCAGGAATTATTTTGCCTTCAGTCCCCAAAATGGATGAAGGCTTCTAACAATATGTAAGAGAGAGCAAGGCTTAACTTATTATATGAAAGGTTACACTTTAAAAGGAAAAGAAGTTCAAACATTACATTTTTAGCTCTGCTGTAATATAGCAAGGGTCAAGGCAGTCCTTCTGTGAGCCCCGTGGTCTTCTGGATGTTATTGTGTTGCTCCCGTTGCAAGAGAAGGCCTGCCTGCCCTCCTTCCCTTCTCATCTATTTGAGCTAATGAGATTGGAGGAATTTTTTCAAGTTCTATTCAGGCAGCACCCTCTCGCTTTGGAATATCCGAACAGATAGCATGTTCGTCCATCTATAGTCTCAACCCAGCCCCCTAGTGCTTCTTGCCATGTCACACAAAATAGTGCATCTTCATAGCACGTTATATTTTGCTACGTTGGGGGTGAGGGGAGCTGCTTAACTGCTATGGATAGCATCGTGACAGAGACCAAAAGGTAGTTTATAATACAACTATACATCCATGTGTGATACCAGGACACCTATTATGTTGGGTTATTTTTGCAATAAAATTTGTTTGGCCTAGGTGCAAGCCAGATACTCAGGATGAGGCAGCTTGACTGATAAGATACTGAATTTTAAAATGAAAACTGGAGAGGCTGGGCGATCAATATGACCTTGACTACTCACAAGCCAAATAACTTATGGAAATAATGTAAAGACCCTGTGAACTCTTTTCACCTGACAGAAGGGTTTTAAATAATATTTTAAGAAAATCAAAAGCAAACATCCCCTGGACCTTCTTTAAAGATTAGATCTAAAATGAAAGACCCTGAGTTACACAATTAACTATTGATTTTGTTGATCCATATTTAATTCTCATAGCAATTGAGTTGTGTTTACACAGCCACGCGGGGCAGACATACTTCACTCGGAGCAAGACGCCTTTCACTTTTCCATTAATTTAAAAATTAAATTGTTCTGTGCATGCGAGACAAAAAATAAAGTTTATTTTTATTGTAGCGGATGGCTGGCTTACACCTCATAAAGTGGCGTTAAGCCAACTGAGGCAGTTTATGAAGAGAATTCCTTTTATAATGCAATAGTCAACTTGCTGAATGAATACATTTCAGGTGGCAGAGAGACACTAAAAAGCATCTGCATGCTACCTGGTACTAGAATTTTGCACTAAAGCAGCTATCATTTAATCTCCCCGCAGTTTAATTTCTTGATTTGATACATCCAGTAGTATTTGTAGTTTTATCACTCAGTAGTCAATCTTGTTGCTGGCTTTAAGAATGTCATGAGCACGATGTTTGCATTCTCACCTGGAAGCACCAAGACATGTCACCAAGTTTGTCCCTGCCTGAAGGGCATAGGAGTCTGAATTTGAGCAAAGTGCCTGCACCTGGCTCAGGCCAGGGGAAGGAAGCATTTAAGAAAAGAATGTGGCCAATGTCTGTACCATCTATCTTGGACCTGCTCTTTCCAATATCATTTCTCCCCTTGAGGAACTTATTATATTGGCTATTGATCCTGGATTTCCAGAAAGCTATGGCAGCTGCTGCCTCACCCGACTGCTGGCCAAGCCCTCCTAGAGGTGCAGGAGAAGACCCCACATGCCTCAGTGCAGAGCTGTCCAACTAGGGTGGCCACGGGATGTGAGTCCACATGTCTCTGCTCTTGACAAAGAGGAAATTGTTGTTGCCAAAGTAAGCAGTAGTCAGACATCCATTAATCCAAGAGGCATACTGGTTCTTGATGTTAACCTAGAAACTGAGACATGCTGCTGCTAGTATGTGTAAGGATAAGAAAGCAGCTGTGTTACCATAAGTCGGGTGACAATCTGAAAAGATCTTATCGTATGAGTCTCTTCATTATGGACAAACAGACAAAGAATATTTGGTCAGGTCTATGAACTCTAGAAGGAAATGATGTAGTGAAAACAGATCAAATGGTGACAACATTTGTTAAGACTCTAAGATATGCAAGACACTGTCAGGATCAGAGAAAGAAAGAATAAAATCTAGTCTGTGGTCTCAAGAAGCCTGCAATTTAGTTGAGAAGAGGGACCTTGATATGAAAAAAATCCTATACAAAAGAATGGATATAAGCTCAGGATCAAATGAATAATTTAGGCCAGGAATTCAAAGAGAAAAAATAAAGATCCCTGTGGATGAACTTTCATAGAAACAGAACCAGCAGCTCTTGATAACTAAAGAGGATCAAGTTATAAAATTTGGTTACTATTGACAACAATATGTAATTAGAGAAAAGAGAAGAAATTCCAATTTTAAACATGTTGAATTTAGGAAGTAACTAGATCTAGAAAGGTTAAGAGAGGTGAGTGTAAATTGTAATTACTTAATGTATGAAAAACATCTTCCTGAATGATGTTACAGACCGAAAATAGAAGAAGATCAAAAGAAGCTTTAGGAAGTTATTTCGACAATAGGACTGAAAGTAGGCACATCCATAGCTTTGAATTTGACGGGGTATTTGCATTCTAAGTGCCATTATCACACTAAAGAGCTGGCTGGGTAAACTATTTGTCTAATTCAATGAGGCAGTTTTCAGGGGCTCACCTTCTGATATATCTGGAATGTTGTCCTATATTGACTTCATATTAAAGAATCCTTAACAGGTACATTCCATGTGGCAGTGACTTTGTCTTGTACACCACTGTATCTCCAATGTCTAGGATACCACCTAGTACATAGTAGGTACTCAAGAAATATCTGATGAATGAATAAATGAATACGCAGATGATAGGAGGAGCAAACTCCCTATTTAAGTATCCACTGAAATCTGGGTACAGAGTCACTGTCATATTGTGATAGAGCGGGGGATGGAGTCCAGAATGGAAAAAGATTCCCTTCCGCACATTCCCAACTAGCACATCTTCTCATGCTAGACTCCCAGTGCTGACTGGGTAATGACAATTAATGACACTAGAATGCAACACAGAATTTATCGCTTAGTGTTTCTGAATCTTTAGAACAATGCCTACCAAAACATCTTCTCTTTAGAAGAAGGATCAATAAATGGGTGCCAATTCTAAGTTATCCTGGCTCTCAGGATTCAATATGTCAAATAACTGTATCTGAAGGAAAACCTGACCAGCTCTTGAACTGAAACATGAATTGCAGTAGAAGCTGAATAGCTTACACATGAGTAGAGCAAACATTCTTATATCTACAAATATCAGTGTGCCCCTGGTGAACCTTAGCTTGCAGTCCCATTTGATTCCATGGCTATCATAATGCGCCGAATAGATCAGGTGCCATAATGCACGGTGGCTCCTAAATGTCCTACCAAATTCTGTTGAGAGTAATGTAATGTTGTCTGGTTATTTATAGATTAATGAATAACATAGAATATTTTCCCCTTACGTTGACAATCACACCATACTTCGTCAAAACTTTTGCACTTTCAGGTATAATTTTATGATACCCACCATTTTGATGGCATTGGAGATTTTCTTTTGGAAGGAGGACTTCCATGAAAAAAAAAATAGTATAACCTATTTTTTATACTCCCCTGATCCATGAAAAAGTATATTTTAATTTTTTTTATAAGAGCAGCCAAAAATATGTCACTCCAAAGTGACAGATAGCTGTGTGGTGTTAGAATACAGATATGGCCCCTTCATGTTGCATTTTCATCTGACAAAGTTCGTGGGCCTTTTTTGCCACAAACGCACTGACATCTAAACCAGACATGGACCAGCTTGCTGGACAGACAGGCATCATATTTAAGACATAAAGTGATGGAAAGGGTAGTCAAAAAAAATGTCTAATCAATCTTTTAAGTCAAGCAAGCAGTATATATGCTTTGTTTTATTCATAATAGTGCCGATAAATTAAAGGAAGAAAAGCTTGATGCCTTCACTCTCATCATCCGGAATCATTAATCTGACACTAAAATGAACAGATTTAGAAGTTCCCATCTCAGGAACTGCTCAGTTCTCATTCTTGAATAAACTTTTTGCTAATACTACGGTGCTAGAAGGAGAAGGAATCTAGCAGCACAGAGAAGCATGTTCCATTTAGTTAAGCTGCTTACACAAGCTGTTATCAGTGATCTGGCTTATTTGCCCAATTCCAGATCACCAGAAAAGAGCGCACATTTTACTTTTGGAGAAATTGACCAATACTCATCAAATCTGATGCATTACTGAAAGTGGTCAACCTATATTTTAAATTAGATTTGTGGATCCATCTACCACCCGGAAAACAAAAAATGCAAGTTTTCAAATGGCCATTTCACAAATTTCCTTTGCATGTTCATATAACAATTTTACCTCCTTTTATAATTATATGCCTTTCTTCCCAAATGCCCTTGTCTGCCATAAGCAAAGTTTATGATTTTTGTTGTTTCTTTTTTCTCTTCGCACTAAAGGGCATGGCCGCCCGACTTCCTCCACTTTCCATATATGGGAACATTTCCTATCTCTGATGAAATGACTTCTCTTTCCTTCAGTGCTTTTGATCTAGTCTTCAAATGTTTTTTGTGGCAATTGCTTATCTTTGAATTGCATTCTTTTCCTTTCTACAAGGTGTATTGTTTTTGAGCAACCCTAAGCTTCCCTACTTGCTTTTTTCTCAAAAACTAAGTTCATTTTCCCCCCTTTGGGTTAAGGGGTTCCAGCAGAGGTCATTGAAAACCACCGATCATAGTAAAGGGCAGCAATATAGTTAATATAGTCATAAAAGCACATCTCAGCTGAAAATTACTCTTTCACCTAATAAAACCAGTTTGCCCTGGAGATACTGAAGAATCTCTAGGACCCCAGCAAGAAAACAGAGTGCCCCCAAGTGCCAAATCACATCTGCCTGTGTGTGGTTGGACGAAGAGAGCAGTTCTCTATTACCAACGCGTCACATTAATTTTTCAGAAGGGCAAGTGAAGAGTAATGTGTCCAGTTGAGGTAATGGAGGGAACTGAGCTCCAGGAGAAAATAATTATCCCAGTTGGAATTTGACCAGGTTAACAGGGTTAACACCACAACTCTTGAGAAGAGTGTGGCGGGGTCTCTAGTGCTCACCAAAGGTCATTCTATCTATTTTTATGTCTCATCCAGAAAGTAGCTCCACCAGGGATGCAGTAAGAGGTGGCGTTAAGGAAGAGATTAACTAGTGCCTCTGAGAAAAGAGAAATGTCTTGAGCTGCCTCTTTTCCCGTAAGGTTGGCCTGCCCCCAGCAAATACCACTTAACACAGACTTCGAAATGTGCACAAATCTTCTACAAAGAGACCCTCGATTACAATACCTCCTTCCCATTCCCACAACAAAAACAAACTTAAAACTCTGCCCTGAATCCATCTTCCCAGTACCCAAGATTTGCTCTTCAGAAAAGGGATGGCATAAATTGCACCTTCAACTTCAACCCAACGCCCTGGATTAGACAGACTGTCTCCTAGATTTGATTCTCTGCTTCCTATTTCTCCACCCACAGAGAGGCTTCTCTGCCCAACCCAACTCACTGCAGTGCTCTAATTTTCCTGCATCTTCTTGGCCCTGATGCATATATGACTGGTTAAAAGCTGCATCATATGTAATGAGAGATGTTGGGTGGTGGTAGGGGGTGCCATGGTGACACTTCTTCCCAATTTGGGGTGTTTCTTTCACATGGAGGGAGGGAGATCCCTAGGATAGCACTCCTGGCATCTCTGTCCCCACTCCCCACCCAGGGGAAGGAGGAGTGACTTGTTTAATTAGCAGGTTCCAAAAAGGAAGTGGCAATGTTTAACCTCTTGCTCCTCCCACCTTCTGTCTGGAGTCAGGCAGGCTGTCAGAAGTGCAAGTTCTGTTCTGTTCCTTGGTGCTTTAGGTTGTATGGGAAGACACTTGCTCCCCAGCCCGGGGCTGCCAGTTACTAAGCTTGTCTATTTCTTGGGACCAGTGTTTGGAAATGCACTTCTTTGCAGACAAAAACCTTATTCTCCAATCAAGATTTCTCCTAATACAACTGATCTTTTAGCCTCCCATCAGCCTTTTTCTTCTATCTTATTTTCTAAGTCATTGAGAACTAAGGTGGGGAAGAAGATATTAGAGTTAGTTATTGTGCCACCTCAAATTCCAATAATAGATGTACAGAAGCTACCCAATTAAGAATATTTTAGAGTCGCAGAGCTTGATAGACTGGTAAGATTTAAAAAAAACTTTAATGTAAAGAAACTAAGTGTCAGAGGGCTTATACAGCTAATTAGCACAATGCTAGAAATTGCACACTGGTTTTCAAATACCTGGCATAATATGTAGTGATTAAAATCGTGAGTTCTGTAGACAGGGTGTTTCTGCTTAAATCCTGATTCCCTAACTTATTAGCCATGTGTACGTGGACTAATATTTAGATCTCTCTATCTGTGATTTCTCATTCGTATAATGGGGATGATGATAGTGCTGTCTCATAGGGTTGCTATGAGAATTAAATGAGATAACTCATGCAGTGCATTCAACCCAGTGCCTGATACATAGTAAAAAACACTTTATAAATGTGGCTATTATTTTCCTACCACATGTTTTCTTGAATTGATTCCAGTGAATCTCTATAGCAATAGAGAAATAAGAAATTATGTCAATTAAGATTCTGTTTACATTAATTTGTGCTGGGAGCTGTAGTCCTCATTGTTAGTGCCCCGCTAAGGAATGATGCTGCCCTGGAATTTCACAAATACATTTGATCTCTTGCTGACATTTTACGGTAGATATACTAGCCGGTATTGTCAAGATGTAATCAACAGGTGGAAATGTATTTGAAATAATGAACGAATAGCCTTTATCCTAGAACAATAATTGACTGCACTATTTCATGGATTTGCTATTTGTTTCTCCCCTACTGTGGACAGGAGTTTCTGGTTGTATACATGTAAGAAGTATCTCTGTGAAGCTGATACCATCATGCATATATTTTTTTTGGTGGTTTATTGCTTCAGTTTTTCTGTATCACCCTGTATTTTCTCCACCTCTTCTTTATGGCTAGGGCCCATATCTCCTCCAATTTTTTTCCTTCCTAGTGTTCAGAATATTGCTCTAGGTAAAAATATGTGCTCCATGATTACTGGTGACTGCAGAAAAAAAAAAAAAAAAACTGTATGTGTTTCTGTGTTAAAAATCAGGAAACTAAGTTCCCAGGGCTAATTTTACTTGAATTTGAATTTGTGTAAATCGCAGATTCCATAAATATCCCACATAAAGTTCAGCTGACTCTGGCCTCCCTCACCTTCCAGGCTGATGGAAGAATAGAGTGAGATGATAGATAGGAAAGCTGTTTGGAAATCAAAGCTATTTATATTTATCAGAGACTGACTGATACTTTGCTAAGTCTGGCTGGGTTTCTTAAAACCTTTTGGGGTAGGCACATCTCTGATTCTGTCTTTACAGTGATTCTTTCCATGACAGAATCTAAAAGGGCAAGAGAGAGACTCTCTGGGCGACCCCTGGTCCTGAAGTAGACTACAGAGTGGTATACAGACGCAGTAAGGGCATAGTGGATGGAAACTTAGTAGAATGCCCTCCCTCTTCCTTACTGTAAATCTTAATCCTGTCTGTCCTTCAAAATCAATCCAAGAACACCCTCTTCTATGAAACTTCCTTTGAAAATCAATACCACAAGATTACTTGCAAAAAGCTGGTCACATAACAGATTAGTTTGATTGACTAATTGACTGCTTGACTACAAGGAATTAAATTAGTTAAAGTATAATTCTCAAGAGATTTCTGGAGAGTATGTCACTGTCTACTTCCTGCTTGAATTATCACTAATAATTCCATGGTTACACTGAAGACAGAAAAATACTTTAAGAATATGCAAAGCTATTTATTTTAAACTTGAAAATATATTCTCATGATGCCTGTTTAGACCTACTTTCATTCCCAAGTGCAATAAAAAGAACCCCACCAAAAAGTCATCTGTACAACTGTTGCCACCTATAGGTGACAAATGTGTATATTAATTTTGTAATTGTGATGAAGCACAACATAGGAAGGAAATGGCTATGTTTTATGGAACTTACACAATTCTTATCAAACACTAATCTTCACTGGGTTTATCTTTATTATTGTTATTGTTGTGTAAATCTTATTTCAGATGTCCCCCTTAAAGATATTATTAGCTAATATTTGTAAAGTACTTTTGTAAAATAGAGAGGTTCAGAGCTTGAGCTCTGGAGACAGACTGCCTGGGTTCAAAGCCAGACTCCAGCACATACTGCTGCAGGACCTTAAACAACTTACTTAACTTCCTCAAGCCTTGATTGCCTGTAAATGCAGATACTAGTGGCATCTACCCCCTAGAATGGATGGGAGGATGAAACAGATAATCCATGCAATACACTTAGCAGAGTGTCTGCACAGAACAGGCACTCAATTAAATGGTAACTGTTATTACCATGGTTAGTTTGCCAAGCACCTTCATATACAGTTGCTGCAAACTAATTGCACTATTTTGTTACCATTTTCCACATATATCAGCACATTACTGTTTGACCTCAATCCCTTTTTTATATTTTAAATCCGAATATTATATGACTTCAAAATTTTAAAATTATCTGAGATCTGATGAGACAATGTTGAGACTGGTCGGGTATGCCCCGGTAGGCAGAGAAGTAAGCCACTTTAGCTTTTATTCATAGCTGGCAGGACCACTGGAAAAGCCCGGCCAACAGGTGACACTTTTCTGATGCTAGAAAAGAGTCCATTGAGAAACTACTGTTGATTTAGCTCTGGGCTAGGCTTTCAGGGAGAAAGCCAGAGGGAGGGGTGGGGGACAATGAGGTAGGATGTAATAAAGTATAAAACGTGATCCCTAGCTCAGAAACTCAAACAGTACAAAGATTGCAATGTGACATGCATACTGGGTTTTTTTTGTTGTTTTTGTTGTTATTGTTGCTTTGTTTTAATATGGGCCACTAATTACAAATCAGGAAATCGTTAAATATAAGCAAATATTGATGTAGGCACAGCACATGCTCCTGAGCTCACTGCAGTCCCCACCACTCCCTGTGGCTTCCCAGCCCAGAGGCTAAATGTCAATTGGCCCTTTTAGTCGGTTTTTGCACTGATGTTGTTCTCATAGTCAAGAAATATTTCTGTGCTCACCTTTCATCAAAACTGTAAAAATGAAAGGAAGCCTGAGAAGGTCATGTTTTTCTTATAATGGGTGCTTCTTTCATTTCCATAACCTCCCTGGCCGGCACAGGCCTTTGTTACAATTAACTGAAGAAACAAACCCAGGAGCCTGCAACATCTAGAAAATATGAGACACTGACCCATACATGGTGGGTGTTCTAATGGTGTTTAATTAACTCTTTCCTCAGCTCCACCTCACACACCGAATTATACTTTTCTTCTTCCTGTCTTCCCTCCAAGACTACAAATTCTTCTAGACCAGTAGTTCTCAAATTGTAGCTTGTATCAGAATCACCCGATGAGGTTGTTCAAAATAGATAGCTGACTTCAGAGTCTCTGATGTAGTAGGTCTGAGTGGGACCCAAGAACCCGCATTTCCAACAAGCTCCTTGGTGGGTGTTGACGCTGCTGGTCTGGGGAACACACTTTGAGAACCACTGTTCTAGAGCAATAATCCAGGCTTAGTTTATTGAGCACCTACTGCTATGTGCCAGAGCCTTAAGGTGCTTTATTTCTATAATAATACATACTACAATCCCGAAATAAAGCTGTGTCTTGTCACCATTTCACACCTGAAGAAGGATGCTTGCTGGCACTCCCACAGCCAGGCAAAGGGCCAAGCTGAGATCAAAGATCAGGCCTGTGTCCCTCCAGGGCCTCTGCTGTCCCCTGTAGGACACAAGTTCATTCAGCTGTGTGTCCTCAGCACCAAAACCTTCCACCTACCTCGTGGGTGCTGCTCTAGTGAGTGTTGAGTCAATCTGAGATCCACGTAGACCAGAAATAGGCAAGAAAAATACTTATGGTTCTTAAATGAAGAAAAAAGGAAAAGACATCCAGGCAAGGAGAAAATTGTATCGAATATCCTTTCTTTACCTACATTTGGTTTGTAGGCAAACATTTACTACTCTTTCCATGTATTTCTAATAGCATGCAATATAATTCTTTGCAAAGATGCTTAAAATTGACACAGCATAAAAAGGGGCTCTTGCATGGAGTTATTCATTCCTAATTATAGAGCAACTTTTCTGTAATCAGCTAGCAATCTGTTCTTTGGCCCACCTCTGGTTTCAAGGTGGCCATTTGAGATTGAAAATTAGCTCTGTGAGTAATGCTCCTGCTCATTAATAATATAATGAAATAAGCACTAGTTCAAGGATGATTTTCAAATATTCTGTTAGAATTACACCATTTCTCATAGCAGAGAAACTCTGCCTGTGCCTGCTTTTGGGACACTGAAGCCATCCACTTCCCTCTCTCTCTTTTCTCTTTCTGTTAAATATTTAGCGTGTGAAATCCATAGGCTTTGGTTATACCTATTTCCCCCCATCAAAACACGATTTCCTCGTCGCACCGTTGTAAGTCCAATATGATGATATCGGGGTTGGGGGCCGGGGTGGCCAATGGAAGTGCATATGTTAGAGATGGTTTGGCAAGTTATTTAAGTGGACCGTTTGGGTAACAGAATGAAAAACAAACAGGACATCTTGTCCTTTATTACATAAGGGCGTGGTTTACTGGAAAGAGCAAGACTGTGGAAGGCAGACAGACAGAAATTCGAATCCTGTTCTCCATCACTGCTGGGCAATCCCGGGCAAATATCTCTGTCGCTCTGGGTCTTGTTTTCCTTGTCTTTAAAATGGGGATATTTAACCTGTAGGCTTTTCAACAAGGCTGACAGGGAAAATCTGTTACCTGTCTTTTACCTAGTGGATGCTTAATAAATGTTAGCTCTTATTTTCATCTCTAAGCCCCCAGGCCTGCTTCTTTCTTGTGTTTAGATGGAATTTTTGCCAGAAAGAGGAAAGGAGGATGAGAAATGTCTTAGAGGCTCCACCTCCATTCTCCTCGTTTTTGGCATCTGTGCCTCACCGCCCCCCTCTGTCCTCACCCCAGACCTCAGGAGCCACTTGGGCAACTGAACATATTCATGTTTACAGGGTTTTCCTATAATAATTATTGAATACAGCTGCACTGTTTTATAAAGTCCTAATAACATCTTATAAATATCCCCCCCGTATAAATCAGTAATACTAGAACCTCCCGGAACAGAGAGGTTACTGAACGGCAGACCTGCTGCTGTGATTTGCAAGCCCTTGGGCCTTCTGGAATCTACACCAAAAGATCTAGAGATCTCTTTCAAGTATCTTAAGTCTTGTAAAGGGACAAAATACAAAAATGACAATGCTTCTAGCAAGTTTAACATGTACTTAAATTTTATGGCAATTTAAAGGATTTTTATGTTTTCTTTACAGATTACCGTAACTTCTGGCTGAAATTCGATCCCTATCCGTACTTAGAAAAAGTACAACTAATACTTCATAAGGAAAGAGAGGAGTTTGAAACTTTGATTAAGAAAAATAAGGCACTTTACCTGAACAAATTTCAAATGGATCCATTTAAAATGAAATTAAGTGGCACTTAACTGGCTTGCAAATTGGGACCTATTTATCTGAGTAAAATGATTAAAGTCCTGATTTATCCCTAAAATTGGCTTTATTATTACATTTAATTATACTAGAAGATTGTTAAGGACTTGTAGGTTTTCTCTATCCCTTTAAACTGTACTTTATGTAGACAATAATTGAATATTGGATAGAATAACTTGATTTTCCAAAGAAATATGTTTCTAATATTTCCCTCTTTTTGTTGCAGAAATTGAAACAACTTGAAGAAACAAAAGAAGATCCTGAGAATAGATTATCTAAAATTTCCCTGGAGTCGTTCAATAAATTTAACAGCAATACTGTGATTTTATTAGAAAAAGAGAAGAACTCTCTGAACAAGGTTGAAGGACAAAAGGAAGAAAAAGAAAAAAATGAAGAGGCATCTTTGAGAATCTCCGATAGGCCTGGAGTAGACAATTTGGAATCTTTGAGTGATTCTTTATATGATAGTTTCTCTTCCTGTGCCAGTCAAGGTTCAAATGATGTATAAAGGACTTTTCTTCCCTTAGCGAGCTGGGAATGGAGAGCTTAAGAAACTGGGTGGGGGAGGGGAGTTTGGGGAGGGATGGCTGGGGTAGAGATGACAACAATAAACTATTCTAACACCAGAGCCTACATTGTCAAATTCACAGCAGGCAACCCACCAGAGCTTACTTCTCTGACAGGGCAATAAGATAGACTCCATTTATTGTGTTAAAAGAGGATTGAAAGTAAACACACCTACGATACAGAATTCTTAATTTTGCACTTTTTTTTGAATACTTGTACAGAAGTTGTAAATTTTTTGGAAGAGAAATTATATTTGTAGCAAAAAAAATACAAAAAGGACAGCAATAAATTGAACCAGTGCCATGCTCTTGAAATGATGTACTAAGTCTTAGAAGTTAATGATAATATATATTTTTTTAATTCCAACTAAAGTTTTTGTTAAGTTCATTGTCCTAGTCCTCAGATTGTTTGTGGGTACACTCCATAAACCTAAAGCAGGGCCTGCTGAAATACCAGAGGGTTCATCTGTCATCTCTGTCTCACAATCTCAATGTGATAGAAATGTTAATTTCACTGCAATTTCAAAATTGTTGCCAGAGAGATTCAGGTTGTAGTCATAAGTGTAACTCAGCTTCTACTGAAAAATGAAAAGGGTCCTGAAGTGTGGACACTGATTGGGAGTGTGACACTATCAGAAATTACCCAATTCTATTTCCAACAGCAGGTTTTTCCCTCTAGACATCTCTTTATATCCTCTTAGCGCATCACTATGTTCCTGAGTATTATTTGATTTTGTTATCTTCCTGCTCTTTTCATTAAAATCTGGGTACTCCAAAAATGAAAGCAAATTTCTATTTGCAGTGTTCACTTTTTTAAAAATAAAATAATTGCTTGGTGCTACGGAAAATTCTTTTTAATATCCTTTTTTTCCTACAAAGACTGTTTATATGTAAGGATAAATTCTATTTTAAAGGTTATGTGTATTTTTTCTAGATGTGAACTATTTATAATTGCTTTTGTACAGGAGTTGTAAACTAGGCATAATAGAAATATTTTTAGGATCTACATGGTTACTTTAGTACATACTTGTTTCTTTAAAGAGTATTGTATGATCAGTGTTACTGGGTTAATTTGTGCAATTTGTTACATTTGAATTTTATCTTAAATGAAAATTATGTAAAATGCCCTTGTCTTTCAGACTTTAAAAAATCCTTTTGTTTCATTTCTGAATAAAAGTTATATCACAATTGCACCCTCTGGAAACTGAAAAGAACTTGTTGAAGGGCCTTTTGGCCCAGTCAGTTACTTGAATCGTGACTCACACGTGCTCTAACGATGGATTCCCCAATGGAATAAACTGGCCCTTTTGCTCCAGAGATAGTAATTTAGCCAATTGTGAGATCAGAGTCTGCAGACCAGCGAGTAAGCCTTTCGGTCTCCCTGAGGGGGTTAACCAGCTAGAAATGAAAGGAAGAGGGGAGTAAAGGGAGAGACAGAGCCTGAGGCAGATGGGGAATGATCTCTGCAGAGGAATTACAAAGAAAGTCATTTACAGCCCCATTCCAGACCTGCTCTGCTGGCAGCGTGGGGAAATAAATGACCCGCTTCCCGGTCTGCGAGCTTCCCCCGAGAGGTGGCCGGAGGAGAAAAGGGTGAAGAGGGCCAAAGCTCGAGAGGCTATTTTCACTGAATTTGGAATTCCGGGGATTTGGGGAAAGGGGGTCGGAATGTGAGGATTGGGTGCCGGGGCACCAACGTGCTCAGGCGGGCACGCGGGCTCCGGCACCACCTGCTGCAAGCTTGGTGAGTAAGGCGAAAATAGCACCAGGGAGTCCCCGGGAGTATGCAAGGTGGGTCACTTGGACTTCGCAGAAAGAGGAGGAATTTGAGGGATGGGGGAGTAGCCAGCAGCCGAGTCCGGGGCTGGGATGACGCCTAACGGGAGAGGACGCAGGAGTATACTGCTAATAACCTGTGGCTTTGGGGAAAGCAAGCCTCTTCTTCACCCTGATTTGCTTTCTGGTGGATCTCACGGCGGTTGTCCCCGGGCCGGCCTTCTCCAAGGCTAGGCGGTGTCACCGCACCCTCCAGCGGTGCGCGCCGGCGGCCGAAGGGAGGGCTGCCCAGGCAAGCGCACGAGTCAGGGCAGGGTCCCCACCGCACCCCCACCCATCCCGCCGCAGCCGAGCGAGGTACTGACCGAGGGGCCTCTCGAAGGAAGAAGAGGCACGGCCGCACCCGACACCCTAGGGAGCCTGCGGGTGTGCAACTTTGCCAGGCGCACGGAAACGCGCCCCCTCCTCCCAGTTTCCCGGGGCGCCGGGCTCCAGCGGCCCGCAGCGGTACCTCCTGGCTAGGTGGGCCGGCCCCCGTCGCTGGGGTGCCGCCAGCCCTGGGGGACGCAAAGGGCGTGGGGGGAAGGCGCCTCCGCGCGCGAAGGGCCAGCCGGGCACGTCGTCTTCCGAACCCGCTACGCGGGTCCCCCAGTCCGCACCCGGCGGTCCCGGTGGCACCTGCTGCTACCTCCTGACCACTCCCCCAACCTCCATCCTCCCTCCTCCACCCCCCGCACCCCTTTCCCTGGAAGGCGCGGAGGCGGGAGAGCAGGGCGGCAGGAAGGGGGTGGGGACGTAGACGGTCCCAGCCTTCCCCGCTCGCCACCCCCACCCCTACTCGGCAGCCGTCACGTGGTGCCTGGAGTGGGAGGTGGGGAGAAGAGGCGAGACTTTTTTGGGTGCTCCGGTTCGCCAGTAGTTCCTTCGGTCTCAGTCGCCAACTCCAGAGGCGCCGCGCTCGGCCCGGGAGCGCGAGCGAGAGGAGCGGCGACCCGCAGCCGGGAGCCCGGGCGCGGGCGATGCAGGCGCCGCGGGCGGCACCTGCGGCTCCTCTCGGCGGCGGCCGTCGCCTCGGCGGCAGCGGCGCGGGCCCCAGCAGCCTCGGCAGCCACAGCCGCTGCGGCCCGGGCAGCCTCCGCTGCGGTCGCCGCCTCTGATGCGCCTGCCTGCTCCCGTCCCCGCGGCTCCGGGAGGATGTGGCTCCTCGGCATCGCGGCAACTTTTTGCGGATTGTTCTTGATCCCAGGTAAGAGACGAAGAGACCCGCAGCGGGGGCAGGCGCGCACACCCCATCTACCCTCAGGGCGCCCACCTCGGGGCGGGCGCTGCGCAGGGGCTGCCCAGCGGGAGTTTGGAGGCGGCGACTGGTCCCCGGAGACGCTGGACTGGGAAAGTCTCCAAGTCCCGCGCTGCAGGACGAGAGCAGGGAGCGGCGGATTTGCGGGACTCTCGGCTGCAGCTGCTCGGGCTGCACGGTCGAGACAAGCTGTGCTTGGGAGGAGGGAGAGTCCGAGCGCGCTGGGGCCTCGGCGAAGGAGAGGGGGCGACACACCCCGAACCCCGCCAAGTTGTCAGACGTCTCTGGCAACCCGTGGGAGTGGCGCCGCCGACAGGTGAGCGGCGCGCTGGGCAGCCCGCGGCAGCGCCCAAGCTCGGTTGCTGCGCTCAGAGTGCGATCGATGTGGGGCTGGGAGGGGCTCGCCCGGGCCAGGAACGCGGGCAGTTGGGTCTAGACCGAAGCTCGTAGACCAGAGAAGAGCGGCCAGGCTGAAGCGGAGAGAGGCGCGAATGTTTCGCTCCCTCCGTCCAGTTCGCTGTGGCTCCCAACCGAGCTCTGCAGAGCTGGGACCCCAACCACGGACCCTAGCCAAACGGTGGCCCCGACAGCCCCTGGGAGAAAGGGCTGCGATGTCACGGTCTGGGATGCCTGCGCGCGAGCGCGCACACGCCCTCTCCCACCCGCTCTGGCCACCCCTGCTGCCGCGGGGACGGTCCCAAAGAAGGGCCGCCAACCCAGGGACATGGGGCGCAGCAGCACTTGGCGTCCAGCGGGTGGTCGCGCGGGGAGCCTCGGAGTTCCAGCACAGGAATGCTGACTTCGAAAATTAAATAAATAAACCTGAAAAGGCGTCTGCGAATGCAATCATGAACGGTGCCAAAAACAGTAATTAAGTAATTTGTAACCAATTAGCAATTAGGCAAATCCTTTGGCGTAGACTGGAGCTGACACATGTCTTTGGAGCTACTTCGCTCTTGGGGTTGTGCCACCCTCCTTTCAACTTCTTGGGGAAAGGCCTGGGTGGTGTCAGATGGGTTCTTTGTGTCCAGAGCTGGGGTCCAGGGGTCGCGGGCAGTATTCCACAGCATCCTGCAGGACTCTCGGTTCCCGCGCCGCCCCCTGCCGGCTTCTGCCACATCCAGCCCGACGTTAGAGACCCCGGAGTGCAGAGCCCCAGGCATCCCGGAGCGGCGGCTCTCTGGGGCGTGGGATGGTCGTGGTTTCCTGCGTGGGCTCTTTGAGGCGGGATCTGAACCCGACTGCGTCTGTCCCCTAGGCTTTGCGCTGCAAATCCAGTGCTACCAGTGTGAAGAATTCCAGCTGAACAACGACTGCTCCTCCCCCGAGTTCATCGTGAATTGCACGGTGAACGTTCAAGACATGTGTCAGAAAGAAGTGATGGAGCAAAGTGCAGGTAAGAGCCCGGCAGCTCTCTCCTTCTCCCTTCAGCCAGGGGTGGGGGTGGAATGTGCATGAGGGGGCCGTTAAATAACAGGAAACGGGGCTGACTTTGATTTAACACATTAACTGCTATGCGAGTTGCATTTAACTCACGCTAGTTTTGAGCCCGGGGCCTCGTGAAGCATATGCAACTCACGTTTCTTTACCTTTACCCTTAGGAACTATTTTTCAGGTTGCATATAATTCACGCACAGAAAACAATAAAAAGCAACACATTTTTCATTAAATTGGAAAGGATCATTTTGTTTCCTAAGTTTTTATTTTATTAGGAACTATTTTTCAGGTTGCATATAATTCACGCACAGAAAACAATAAAAAGCAACACATTTTTCATTAAATTGGAAAGGATCGTTTTGTTTCCTAAGTTTTTATTTTATTTTTGTACTAAAACACCATGGTCCCCGGGGGGGGGCGGGGGGGGGAAATTCTACTGTGGCAATCAGCGTGTTAATGCACACACACTGGTTATCGCAGATTTACTTTTACAGTGCTGGGAAAATGAAGAGTTCCAAATAACTTTAATCTCATTAGAGTTAATTACCAGGGCTTCTCCCCAAGGGACTTGGGAGGGGAAGTGCATTTAAATTAGTGGCTCTGCTCTTTTTATTTACTCCCCTCACCTCTGTGTGCTCAAAGCTGATGGGGGCGGGGGTGGAAAATATATAGCTAACTGGCCCTGGCTTGGGTAACTAGACAGTAGCCTGTGAGCAGTGTCAGCCTGAAATATGGAGCTAGTTGAAGTTCCCAGAGGTCAGAGCTTGAAAAATGTGTTTTGTCATAGAGCCACGCCATATTTCCTTGAAGAACACTACAGGATCTTTATTTAATTTTAGAACTAATGCATCAAATTCCAGGCACAAATTGCCAAGGTCTTTCAAAGGAATGTCATTCTCAGTCCTACCAGCTTAGCTGCTGGCTAGCTGAGGAGAGGGCTTGAGCACCCTGGGAGGGAAAACAAGGTCTTGTGGGACAGCCCCCTGGGGTTGGCCAGAGTCTTCTCACTGAGGTGGAAATCCCAGCCTAAGTAGTCTTATCAGAAATCGAAGTACCCCAAAGTCTAACATAGAACTTTGGGAGGATAAGTGAAGCTGTTGTTTCACTTCCAAGGTCAAACCCGTAAACAGAGGCTGTGCCATTTTAAGGATATTAGAAGATAGGGAATAGCATCATGTCATGGCTGACACTGAATAACCAAAGCCCCGCTCCTTGGTAGTTTGGGGAACTGCCCACCGAGCCCTGTGAAGTGATTAGGACTGTTACGTGATTCCCTTAACCCACTGGCAGATCAATGCAAGGGCTCTAGTGTTAAAGCCAGCACCTCAGGAATGTAGTTTCTTCTCAGAGAAGGGTGTGGAAATGCCTTGTTCCTAAACAGATGGTTATTTGGCGAGCAGATGGCAGCTCACCACTGTGCTATGATGTAGTGTGTGTGCAGTTGTATGGGCTGTTCATTATGGGGCATTATTGGCCTGGGTGTAGATTCTTTCCACCAAAATTGCTCTTCTGGGAAGCCTGAGACTTAATTGCTCTCAAAAGTAACTTGTCCCAAGAAATGCAGCAAGCCTTGTTCTGGTATATAGGATTTGGGCTATTGAAACAGCAAAACAAAACTTAGTAATGATTCTTTCGCTAAGATTGAGGTGGATAATTTGGACAAGTGGTTTCATGTCTCCTTTTGTTCCTGCATTTTACCTGAGCAAAAAAATTACTGCCCTTCTACCAGAAGAAATACTGTGATTTTAGTCAGCATCACTGTGAACACTTTATTGTTACTTTCAAATATCTGCAGCTTTCTTCCAGACAGTAGTTTAGAGCCAGACGAAATGGGGATGTACTGTGGACACATTAAGAACTTCTTCAGAATCCTCGAGGCCACTGCTTACCTGGATGTCATGTTTTATAACCCGGGATATGGTTGAGAAAAGGATGTAAACTAAATTCGAGTCAGAAGAAGTCCTTTTACTGAGAGACATTTCTTCCTCTCTCAAAGTGTATCTAAGATGAATACCACACACTCCATTTTCAGAGTGCTGTTTTTCATCTTTTTTCATTCTCTCCTCCAAGCCACACTGTAAAAAAGCATTGCAGGCATTATGACTCCCCTTTTATTCACAGGAAACTTCAGCATGAAGGTCTTCGAGTACCTGGCTTGAGGTTGCTTGTTTTCTATTAGCTCCGTCGTAGTGGGCACCTTGTCTCCAAACCAGATCCCTCTGGCCGCAGGTCATAGGCCAAAAGGTGGATAGAGACTGAAATGATAAGGCAGTCTCAGTTGTTAAGCTGGAGAAACAAAAGCAGTTGATAAACCCCAAGGAAAGTGTTAAGAGGGGAAAGACGCTAGGTCTGTTCTGGGCACGTGAAGCAAGCGCTCTGCACCTAAATTCACTAGAAACCAGCCAAATGCATTTGCTTCTGCGTCAAAAGAGCAACATCCAGGGAGCTGATACTTCCAAGGCACTTCCATTTTTACATATATGTAATTGTTAGAGACCAGTTTAATTTTTACCAACAAGGGTGGAGACCAAACCTAAAATTCTGGTTGTTAAATGACCATCATGCAGTGTAATCATCACAGAAATAAGAGCTAACATTTGCCGTGTGCCCTAGGCACCTGGCTCTTTCCTTGGCACTTTTTATGTAACATCTCATGAAATCTGGTAGTCCTCTTTTGAGGCCCTTGTTCCCCCCTCCGACAGCTGATCAGCATATAATTCTATTGCATGGTCAACTCCTCCACTCTGGAGAAAGAAAGTAGTGCCTGTTAAATGCAGCTATTAGGAATTGAAGTCAGAATTTTCTTTTCAGTTTGGTCCATAACATATGTTGTACTGAGAATCTGAACACATTAGAGCCTAAAGGGCCCAGTGACTCCTACTTAAGGATGCATATCAGAATCTTGCTGCGAGTTTTGTTCAACTCCACATGCCTCCCCCCGCTCGCCCCCGAAGAAGACCACTTCATATGTCTGTGGTATATCTTCCTTTGTAAGCTCCCCCAAGTGATGCTGGGGTGCCCCAAGGTGAGAATAGCTTATGAAGACAAACTTTTTTGTATTATAGAGGAAGAAAATAAGGTTCCGAAAAGTTAGACGCCTGGTCCAAGTTCACCAGCCAGCTGTTACCAAGAGGCACTTGAAGCCTGCTTCCTAGGTCGGCACCTTTGCTGTACTACCACCCGGCCAGCACAGTAAAACATACATTGCCAGGTAAAGATACTGCCAGGTTTACCTGAAAAGATAATCTGGGGAAAGTTCTTAGTATTTAGACAATTTTGCATAGCCACTACGTTCACTGACAGGCTGAGTGGACAGGCCGTGATCTGAGAAGGATTTTTAAAGTTCGAGTGCTGTGTGGACTGGCACTTTTCATAGGTATGGAAAAACAGGAGTTTAAATGGACTAAGAAATTTTAATGAAGTAAGCCGGTCTGACATTAAGCAGTAATGAAAGGAATTCTCTTTCCGAAACAGACCAGCGATGCAGTATGCCCAGCCATTCAGTTAGTCCTGCCTGGATTAAGTCTGCAAACTCAGCTCCTGTGAATTTTGAGGCAGGGACATTTAACTTTCACTTGGGAAGTACATTTGAAATTAACCTTTATCCGTTCCCCCAGTGGCATTCCTGTTAGGTGCTGAGATTATTTTCCACTGTTCTTTTTTCCTTGGGTCATTTCCAGAATAATAAGGCCCAGGCTGTGGAAAAGGGAAGGTTTGGTTCAGCTTCTTTCTTTGTCCTTACTAATTGATATTTAAATGTTTGCATAACAAATGACTTGCTCTCACCAGCTCAGCACTTAATGAGTTAGTGTCTATTTACCAGCACCCTTGATAATGACATTTATTTTTGCTCTTGCTTATCATTGCACTCTGCAAAATATTTTAAATATTGATTTTCATTTCAGAATAGAAGCCCCCCTCCAGTATGAATTTTTAAACCAAGGAATAAAGAATGTGAATTTGCATTTGTTTGACAGTGCAATCTTGTAATTAGAGTTTTTCCTCTTGACTAGATACAGTGAAAGGGGCATAATTTAATTTTTATAGACTAGCCAATTTCTGCCCTTAGTAAAATATAGCTCTGTCAGTGAGCAAAATGTTTCAGGTTCTTCTAAACCTTATTTAAAAGTTAAATGCAGTATATTGAGAGAAAGTTCATGGTCTGAATCAGTAACCTAATCGATCTCTTCACCCATCCTTTGCAACATGCATTAATCTATTTGTCTGTTTTGCAATACAAGAGTTACTGATTTATATGCCATGTTGCATCTGCATTATAGCTGTATAAGTAATGGCTATTTTCCTTTCGGATTAGTTAGTTGCTCATTAAGTCAGGCAGGGATGGCTTCATGCCTCGGATAGGTTCATTTTACACTTTATTTTCTCATGAGCGAAATAAGGGATAGCAAGAGAGGACAAGCTGCCCCGAAAATAATCAGTCGCCCACTTTCAGAAAGAAATGGAAAGTTAACCGTGGCCTGTATTTTCTCAAGTCTATGGCCTTCTTAATTTCGCCAAGATTATGCTCTAGTTTGTCCTTGGGGTGGGCTTGGCAGGGGTGGGCTTGGCAGGAACGAGACCCCATGCTGCTAATCAGTGTTACATCACATTCCCTTTATACCTGGATTCTGTTATTTAAAATGCACACATGCACTCAAGCTCACACGTGCACACGTGCACACACGCTGGCATATATTTGTGTACACACGTTTTGCCTGTATGTATTTGCATACACTCACATATGTAATTCTTGTAAGAAAAATAAAAACATTAAATCATCCTTGGCAGATAGTCAGATGGCAGATTATTAATCCACACTATGTCATAGGCACGAAGACATTTTCTAACATTTTTTCCCCCCAGAACAACTTCGTTAGGAGCACCAGGGCTCTCTGTCACTCTTCCATGTCCTCCATTTGCTCCTGTCTTTCCTCCTCCTGCCAGTCCTCTCCTGTTGGCTCCCTTTTAGACTACCCACCTGCAGGCCTTCCTTTCTCACCCGCAATCCCATTTTGAATCAATCAGAAGGGCTATGGACTATTCTCTATGAAGAAAGTGAAAAACAAAAACCAAATAATTGTTATTATTTTCACTTTGGCAAAGGAGACTTTGACAGGTTAAAAAACTTAAAAAGAAAAAAGATTCAGATGTCAGAAAAGGTATCTTCATATATTAACGCCAGCCCTGCTAAAAAGGTTTCCATGTCGGCTGGGCATGGTGACTCACGCCTGTAATCCCAGCACTCTGGGAGGCCGAGGCGGGCGGATTGTTTGAGCTCAGGAGTTCGAGACCAGCCTGAGCAAGAACGAGACTCCATCTCTACTAAAAAAAATAGAAAGCAATTGGCCAAACAACTAAAAATAGAAAAAAAATTAGCTGGACATGGTGGCGCGTGCCTGTAGTCCCAGCTACCTGGGAGGCTGAGGCAGGAGGATCGCTTGAGCCCAGGAGTTTGAGATTGCTGTGAGCTAGGCTGACGCCAGGGCACTTGCCCCAGGCAAGAGAGTGAGACTCTGTCTGAAAAAAAAAAAAAAAGGTTTTCATGTCAACTTCAGTGAAGTGAGGAATTGCCCAGGAAGAGATTCCATGCCATGCATGTCCTTAGCGCCGCCTCCCTTCCTTTCTGGACACTAAACGAACAAACTCCTTTCTCTTTGGGGTAAGACATTTTGCCAAACAATTGCTCACTTAGCTCTGGAGAAGCAGCCATGTCTTTCATGTGTAGACTTAACTGGCTTCTGAGGAAGTATTGGGGGGGAATATCAAATGTCTATAGTCCCTGGGATGCCCCAGGAAGTGAAGTATTTGTTTATGTTAACTTCCCAGCTGAACAAGCAGCCAGCACTGACCTCTCATCTCCACAGATGAAACGTTTGAAGATTGATCTGGCTCTCCCATAGCACTAATTCCTCCCAGTAGGATTGCATGAAAGCTTCTGTCATTGATGGTTTTCCTAATGAATTTAAACAGAGAGGCTTCAAAGCTGGGGCATTTTTCCCAAGTGAAAATGAAACGAAGTATGAAAACAAAACACACCGTTTCCTTTGAACTTTGAAAAGGAAATCTGCTTCCCTATATACTCCTGAAACAACAAAAAACCTGAATGTACAGCTTTGGTGTGTGCGCTCTCTTGCTCTCTTCCTCCCTCTCTCCCTCCCTCCCTCCCTCCATTCCTTCCTCTTTCTTTCCTTCCTTCTACTTCCCTGCCTTTCTTCCTCCCTCCCTCCTTCTACCTGCTTTTCTCTTCTTTTCTCTCCTCTCCTTCTCTCTCTCCCTGTTCTTTCTTTCTTTTTGTTTCTTTCTTCTCTCTGCTCTTCTATTTTCTTTTCTTTGCTTTGCTTTTCTTTTTTCTTCTTTCTTTCCTTTCTTCTGTAATGATTGACTGACTGCCTTAGGTTTGACTGCCCAGACCAGACAAAAGCACGCTAAGGACTCGACCCCCCAACCCTTGTTTTTCCCTTGTCCAATGGAAAACGTATTCATTCAGCTCCATTAGAGGAGAGAACACCCACGTTCTCATTAGAGGAGAGAACACCCACGTTCTCAGCTTTTCGTGTTTGGTAACCTTGAAGAGGTTATTTAACATCCCAGGGACTTAGCCTCCTCTCCTGTAAAATGTAGAAACAGGCTGCCTGTTTGGGGAGAAAACAGCAAGGGAATGAGAAGTGCAATGAGTACAACTATCTTAAAGGAATCCGTCCTAAGAATGGGAACCTGCCTGGAAAATCACCAGGCGTTGTCCCATCCACTGTCTATACCTGCCTCTGCATACTGGCCCAGATACCTTAGTACAAGTTACTTTGCACACTATTTTCGCATTTCTCAGACTGAGGGAGTCCTTGAATTCAGCCTTTAGTTACTTACAGTAGGATCCTCGTAGTTAGTGTAGAAGGTTTATAGTGAGCTAATATCCCCACTTGATAGCTGGTGAGTCTGAGACCCTGAGAGGCCCAGCAATTTGCTCAGGACCACACAACCGGAATCCAAGTCTGGGATTCACGTGCCTTCCACTTCTCCGGGGTTTTTTCAATCACTGTGGTGCCATTTCTCAATTTTTTTCTTCTTTTGCATTTTTAATAATAATTTTATTGAGATATAACTCACATACCATAAAATTCACCCTTTTAAAGTGTATACTTCGGTAGTTTTTAGTATATTCACAGAGTTGTATAACTATTGCCACTATCTCATTCCAGAACATTTCATCACCTGTATCCATTAGCAGTCACTCCCTCTTTTCCCCTCCTGGCAGCCCCTGGGAACTACTGATCTACTTTCTGTTTCTACGGATTTGCCTATTCTGAACATTTCCTATAAATGGAGTCGTGCACTATGTGGCCTTTTGTGGCTGGCTGCTTTTGCTTAGGGTGATGATCTCAGGGGTCATCCGGGCCACTTCCCATGCCGAGATGCGTCTTTCCCCTTGCGCGTGCAGGTGTCCGCAGAGAACGCCCAGGTTTGGCAGGCCCCCTCCTAACAGAGCGGGGTAGGATGAGACGGGATGGGATGGGGCTTGGTTGTGAACCTTAGAACTCCACTGGCTACTTAGCCACTTTGCTGAGTGGAACAAACAGCCTGTGCCAAGAGCAGGTCATTATAGGGAGCCGCAGGGCAAAGGACTTCGTGTGAGTCAAACATCTGCTTTGTGCGAGCTCAGTGCTGCCCATCCAGCACCATCTATTAAATGGTTAATCTGCTTTTCCTTGAGGAGATCTTGAATTAGTCCGTGTTAACCACATGGTTAGGCACAGGGATGGGTTCTTGCTGATGCCTGAAGCCCGTATCAGAGATCCCAGCTGCCCAGCCCACATCCCGCCTCACCCATGGCTGCAGCCATCAAGAATCGCGCACCTCTGAGGCTAGAGAGACGCACGTCTATCCGGTCCACGCTTCCATTTTACAGATGAGTGCTGTGGTGCAGACAGAAGCTTTCTTTCCAGACAGCTCGAGTGTCTTGATCAGTCCATTTCTCTTTCTTCCTTTGAGAAGGCTCGAGGGTAGAGCAGGTTGAGAGAGATTCTGGAGAAAGATTGTGGTTGATAAGATCAGATCCTGGCTTGATTTGGTCATCTACAGTGAATACTGCGTCCATGCACAAGTCTACCCTTTTTCTCCCCAACCAAATCCCTGATTACAGCCTTTGTGTAGGCAGAACTACTTACTCTTTAAACGTGGGAAATATCTTTCCTTCTCTGTTATTTCCTTCCTAAAGACTAAGCCAGATTCTTCTTTGCTTGTAGTTTTCCATGGTGGTAGAAGACGGTATTTCAGGGATCTAGGGGAGAGTTGCTGGGAGAAGAGACTGTCCCCTCCCCTGGGCTCTGCACAGGAGGCTGTATCTGTAACTTACCAGCCTCAGTTAAATCTGGGATGAGCCAACCTACAAACAAACAAAAGAGCTATCGTATATGCCAGTAATTCTTTCTCGAATTTGGGTTATGGCTACATTGTGATTTGCAATCTGTTTTCACAGGCCAGAACCGCAGGGCATGTTCTCTTATTAATAACTTGCTTCCAATCTTCTGATTGCCTCCAACACTACAAAGCAAAGCAGGAGATGGACTGAATTAAGTGCTTTAGATAAGGTGAAACCATAGAGAGTTTGTAATAAATTGCTTTTTTAAAAGAATGTGTTTAAATAGAATAAAGCGGGGATGGCTCAAGCCGTTGATTCCAAGGGGTTTATGACTTTGCCAACCACGAGTGGGATCCAGATGCACAAGTGATAAAGTGTTGTATTATTTTAAGGAAGTTGTGATACTTGGTCCAGTGCATTTCATTTCTCACTGGACATGGACAATAGCTTTTTATGTTTTTCTATTTCTTGGACTTGTTCGTAAGTGCGGTGGAACGGCTGAAGCCGGTGTCAGAGGTGGGCGGCGCCCGGCGCGGCTGTCAGCCTGCCAGGGCCACACTGCACACAGGATGAATACGAATGTGCAGGGCCGCTTACCCGGCCCTCCACAGAGGCTGCTTCAGAGAGCACCGGCGGAAGCAGCTGTATTAAGTGACACTGGACAGTGGGTTTTATGCACTGTTTTATTGCTTATGTAAAATCTAGCAAACCACTTGGGTCTCTAGTAACTTCAGAGAACCTTATTGAGAAATAGCAAGAGGCTAGGCAGGTTGACTAGTTTTCCACCCAGTAAAGACACCCAACCTGGGAGTGCAGATCTTCAAAGCGAGCTGGAGATTCTCTCGAGTTTCTGTGTCTTCAGCGGGAAGGCAGCCAGCAGGCGGAGCCGCACCTGGAGAAGGATGTGTTAGCTAACTCTCTCTGAAAGGCAGGACAGCCTTCTGTCTGGCTGGCTGTCGGGAGGGAAAGAAGGATAAGGCAAGTCAGAAGCAGACGTTTTTGCAGGAGAGTGGTTAAGATCGAGAATAAACCAACGTCTGTGAAACCTGGGTCTGTGCATGAAAGCCAGCTGGGTCCTGCTCACCTGCGCTCAGGTGGGAAGCATTTCGAGCACTTGGCGTTTTATCTGTGTTCAGTGTTCTCCAGCCAGCAGTTCACCTGGCGACGGAACCTTTCACTATTTTAGAGAGTATTTTCCTAATCGCATTGAACTACAGCTCCATTCACTGCAGCCCATTCACGCTTTCATTCTATACACCAGCTCCTGAAACGGTGCCAATACCCACCCCTCTCTCTCCCTCTCTGTCTCCCTCCTTCCCTTACGCACACTCACTCGCTGGGTATGAAGACACCAAGTAAATATTTGCTGAATGAGTATATTGAAGAAATTGATTTCCAAGCTAAAACAGATAGATTTATCAGCATTTTAAACTATTATACCAAAAACGAAGGAGCTTAAATGTTTAGCATAAGGGGAAAAGAAAGAATAAAGACAAGTTGAATATATCTTTTACTTTTTAGTTAAACTAGAAATAGCTGCCTAATGCCTGTTAGTAGCAGTTGTCATGTAAGGAACCACTGTGATATGTAATCCACCCCCAGCTTTCCCGGTTTGTCAGCTTGCTTTCAAGGCTGACCTGGCTTTACTTTAAATAGGAGTGTTTTGGAGTTTCCAGGAAACACACACACACTCACACACACACTCTCACGCTCACCCCTCTACAGCTGCCAGCTTTCTTGGTAGCCGAGGCAGCTGGGGAACACCAGGCCATCGCCAGCCCCTCATCACCTGAACTCCGTCACACTGATGAGGTCAGGACATGAGCTCCCTTGGGAAGAAAGAAAATCCCCCACGTTGTCATATGCCCCCCAGTCCTCTCCGACACAGGAGATGCGAGTTAAGAATACACACAGATATGTTCCATGAGACATCGACGGTTCAGACTTTCAGCTGGGTGATGTACTTCTAAACCATTTAGTTTGAGCAAATTAAACCACAGAGGGAAGCAAACAAACAAACAAACAAAAAACACTGTGTTTTTACTCCTACTGTCTGTTTTGCCTGTATGTATACTAGTTCACCAGGCTCTAAGAATTCAACTAATTGCTTGTATTCTTGGCCCTTTTATTGAATGTCATTAATATCACTGTCATGATATTGACAGAACCTGGGCGCCATTGCCATGTTGAAGCCCAGAGCAGCTCTGGCTGCAGCAGCTCCTCAGCCTCCGGAAGCATTTGTCTGTCCCCTTCATCAGTCTGTAGGACCAAGCCTTGGAAGAGAATTAACCAGCTGTCCCTGCTGCCACATTCCTTTCTGTTCTTGCTCCACCCCAGACCTTGCTTCCTGTATCACTTAAGAATATTTTTGGCTACAAGTAGCAGGGATTTAAACCATAAAGACATTGATTGATTGTTCACCCAAAAAGATAGTCCACAAATAGGTGGTCTCAGGGTTGCTCCCACAGCTGAGTGATGTCATCAGAGACCCAGGCTTCCTCCATTTCCCCAACAACTTCCTGAAGCGTGTTGGCTTTTTGTCCTCTGGCTTGTTGCCTCTCGGTCACAGTATGACCACACTGTATTCAAGTTAAAGGGAAGAGGTAGTGCCAGGGAGCTCTTGTCTTCAGCTTTGCCTTTTAATAAGAAAATGAAAGCTTTCCCAAAGTGACCCCAAAGAATTCTCCTTGTCCCTCACTGGCCACTATGAGCTGTGAAGGTGGCAAATGGGTGGCCAACTGTCAGTGTCTGCCAGATCACCTTCTGAGAAATCTATGCATGAGATTGGAAAATATGACACAATGCTTCCAGGGACCACTGGAGAAAAGGACAGGGATAATTTCCTCTCCCGAACAACACCACTATTTTGCCTATATTGAACACTGAAATGCAAGAAACATGTATACTGACAAGTGTGGATTCCAGTCCTGAACTTTAGCATAGGATGTACATGACATTCCAGAATTCTGGGTTACTGAACACTGAGATACAAAAGTATAACTAAATTTTATTGTGAGGACCTTTTCTACAGAGGAGAATGCCATCCATGTTCTTGGTTATAGATACAAAGGTGCTTTGGGTTAATTGTTTAGATGTTGTTGGTTCATTCCATTTGGAGCCATTATGCTACCAAGGACTCTATTTTTCCGACATTAGGGTGAATTTGTATGCAAGAAACTGATTACGAATCTTTGGTCCCCACTATGTTAATCTTACCATTTGAGAACAGTAATCAGAAAGACATCAAGGTTAAAAATGCAAGAGCACGGTTTCATAAATCATCGAAGGGCGCTGTTAATACTGAGATAATAAGTCATAAATATCTGTTCCCTCAATCCCCCAAGGCAAACTGGAGAACAAAGACACCAGCTGAGGAAGAGCAAGTGACTGCACAGAAACCTTCCTGGCCCTGAAACTTATAAATAAGCAGAGAAATCCAAATCTAATGCAAGACTATAGTAAAACTAACAACTGGCTTCATACATTATGGGTTGGTTGTTTGCTGGCTATAATTAAGTTGGCATCGGTGGTTAACTGCCTTGAAAATTAAACGCAACAAAAAAACTTTTGAAAACGTAATCAGAGTCTTCTGAATAATGAACTTAACACATCCCTGTTATAAGGAAAAAGAATGAGTTCTTAGAGTATCTTTTTTCGTATCTATTTTGTTGCTGTGGCTGTTGTTTTAACAAACATTTATTTTTACCCTTAGGGGTCATTGCAACCGCCTAGTGTTATCCTCAATTTCCGGTTCTCACAGCTAGGCCGAGCTGGGCCTGGTGTCAGTATATCAGTATGGACGTGCAGTGCAGAAGTTGGCATGTCCTCTTTTTTTTTTTTTTTTTGCCTTTTTAAAATGGGTTGTTAGCATTCTTGTTTGGTTCCTGTGGCCATCTGCAGCTCAAATGGAGGGGGCTTTTTTGGCCTTTAAAATATTCAAATCCATAGCAAAGGAAAAGTACTTAAGAGCCCGAGCACAAAAATGTCCAGGAAAGAACTGCTTTCCAGATCTTCTCTAATTATGCTTGATAAACGGTGCCCATCATGGCAGAGAGAATGTCAAAACTCCTCACGTGGTATCCTTTAAGAGAAAAGAAAAATACTTGGGAACAGATCGAAGTTCTTTTTTCTTGTAGTTTCTTTCAAAGCTCAGTGAAAATGCTTATAGTTCATTCCAATTACCCATTCCCAAGCATTTTTCTTTGAGGAGCTGTTCCTAGTCCTGCATAGAATATTTATTGTGATGTAATCATAACTGTGGTGCTGTAAGTGCTGGTTATTTTTCAAGTAGAGAGAGATTAATCTCAGTCCCAAACAGGCATTCACACAAGTAGTAGTTTGCCATAGAAGTTCGACTTTAAAGCTAAATTGCGTAACATGAGTAAAAAGTAATGGACTACTTCAAGACTCTGTTGAGAAATTTCAACCTTTGTACCGGCAAAAAAGAACAGAGGCAAAGGGAATTGTGGGGAAAGATGAATGCATGGTGGTCCATAACGAGGAGAGAGCACAGCTTTATGCTTCTGTTTTAATTGACCATTGAGGCAGAGGTTAAAGTGAGAAAACTAGGAAAGTAATGTATTTCAAAAGCATGATTATAGGAGGTGGGCTATAGTAGAGTTGTAGCCCCAAACTCTCTGGAATGCCCCAAAACTGTGATGTACATCTGTTGGGAGGTAGAGGAGGGGTTACAAGTCCTGTTTTGGCCCCAGTACAGCTGAGGGATGCACAATGTTAATGTTTATGATCATAATTGTTTATGATCCTCAAGGCCCAGGGCTCTTTGGAGTAGATTAGTTTGCAAAAGGCTTCCCACCTCCCCAGAGAGTCACAGCTAATAATTAAGTTCTAGGACACTGCAGACTGGGACGAAGGGAGCCTCTTGGTGTGCAATGAGTGCCCAGTAATTATCAGCCTTCTTTCTCACGCAGGTTCTGAGCAAATCGAGAAATTAAACAAGGAACAAGGCAGATAAGGCCAAAAATATCATCACTGTTACTGAGAAAGACTAAGTTGGAGGAAATAACTTTGGCTTGAGAGTCAAATGGGCTTTGGAATTAGTTGGTTTACCCAGTCACAGACAAGGCCGGATAAGGGAAGTCTCTTTTCCAGAGGAGCAGGGCAGAATGCCTGTTGTTATGCGTCACTCACTCCCAAGAAGGAAAAGGAAGGAGAGAAGCACCATGTGCCCAGTCTGTCTTTCCCAAATTTACCAATCAGATATGTCACCCCACCTCCCTTCATATGGAAGGAACGTCAAGACCAGAGGAAAAACATTCCTCCAGTAATCCTCCCCCAAGCCCGTCACACTGAAACATAGTCGTGTTCAGGAGTCCCCAGGTTCTCTGAGGTAAGAGTTAAGCTGTTAAATAGCATGGACGTTTGGGGCTATGCCTGTCACCTACACATAGACATACACACTTGCTCTGTTGCTCATCAGGGTGAGCAGAGGCCAACCACATTTCCTTGAAGCATTTGTTAGGTATGTATAACACAGAGCATGTAGACTTGTCCCTCACCCATACCAATGTTAATTATTTTTTATTTTTAATTATTATGGGTGTACAATAGTTGAATATCTTTATATGGTACATGTGATGGTTTGATACAGGCATATCATGTGAATTAATCAAATCAGGGTAATCAGGGTATCCATCACCTCAGATAGTTATCATTTCTTTGTGTTAGGAACATTCTAGTTCCACTCTTTTAGTTATTTTAAAGTCTACCCTAACTTGTTGATTATAGTCACTTTGTTGTGCTATCAAATATTGTTCATTCTATCTAAGTATCTAACCATATTTTTGTACCCATTAACTACCTCCACTTTATCCCCCCACCCCACTACCCTTCCCAGCCTCTGGTAACGATCATTCTACTCTCTATCTCCATAGAGAGTAAATCAATTGTTTTTAATATTTTGCTCCCACATATGAGTGAGAACATGTGAGATTTGTCTTTCTGTGCTTGGCTTACTTCACTTAACGTAATGTTCTGCGGTTCCATCCATGTTGTTGCAAATGGCAGGATTTCATTCCTTTTTGTGGCTATATAATATTCCACTGTGTATATGTACCATAATTTCTTTATCCATTCATCCATTGATGAACATTTAGGTTGATTCCAAATCTTGGCGGTTGTGAATAATACAGAAATAAACATGGGAGTACATATATCTTTTCAATATACTGATTTCCCATCCTTTGTATATATATACCCAGCAGTGGGATTGCTGGATCATATGGTAGTTCTATTTTTAATTTTTTGAGGAACCTCCATACTGGTCTCCATAGTGATTGCACTAATTTATATTCCCACCAACAGTGTATGAGGGTTCCCCTTTCTCCACATTCATTATTGCCTGCATTCACTATTGCCTGTCTTTTTGATAGAAGCCATTTTAACTGGGCTGAGATGATTATAGTTTTGATTTGTATTTCTCTGATGACTAATGATATTGAGCATTTTTTCATATTCCTGCTGGCATTTGTATGTCTTTTGAGAAATGTCTATTCAGATCCTTTGCCCATTTTGTAACCAGATTATTTGATTTTTTCCTATTGAGTTGTTAGAGCTCCTTATACATTCTAGTTATTGATCCCTGTCAGCTGGGTAGTTTGCAAATATTTTCTCCCATCCTGTGGGTTGTCTCTTCCCTTTGTTGATTGTTTCCTTTGCTGTGCAGAAGTTTTTTAGCTTGATGTGATCATGTTTGTCCAATTGTGCTGTGGTTTCCTGTGCTGTGAGGGTATTACTCAAGAAATCATTGCCCAGACCAATGTCCTGAAGTGTTTCCCCAATGTTTTCTTTTAGTACTTTCATAGTTTCAGGTCTTAGATTTAAGTCTTTAATCCATTGTAATTTGATTTTTGTAGGTGAGAGATAAGGGACTAGTTTCATTCGTCTGCATCTGGATATCCAGTTTTCCCAGCATCATTTCATACCAATGTCTCTTTAAAAACTTTTTATGTGGAAATAATATGAAACTTATAGAAAAGCTGCAAAAATAGCACAATTTCTGTATACCCACTTCTGTTTGTTAACAACTTGCATAACCATAGTATTAATACGATGGTCAAAACTAAGGAACTAACAGTGACACACTACTATCAACAGATCCATGCTTTGTATTTGGATTTCCACAGTTTTGCCTTTTTCTATTCCAAGATCCTCTCCAGGGTCCCACACTGCATTTTGTTGTCACGTCTCCTTTTTTTCCTCTAATCTCTCCCAGTTCTTCATTCTTTCCTTGTCTTTTGTGATCTTGACACTTTCGAAGAGGACCAGTCAGGTTTCTTGTACACTGTCCCTCAGTTCGGGTTTATCTGAGGTTTTCTCATGATCAGATTGAGGTTCTGCATTTTTGACAAGAACCTTCCACAGCAATGCGCCCTTCTCAGTGCACCATAGCGAGGGGCACACGCTGCCAATTTGTCTCATAATTGGTGATGTTAACTTTGATCACTTAATTCAGGTGACATCTGCTGGGCTTCTCCACTGTAAACCTACTGTTTTTCCTTTTTTAATTAATAAATAACTTGAGGAAGATACTTTGAAACTATACAAATATCCTTCTTCCCCTCCAGCTTTGCCCAATAATTTAAGCATCTGTTGGTGGATCTCTCCCACATCAATTATTACCGTGGTGTTCTAATCTTAATTTCTATCTCCCTCATTCCTTCTGCATTTATTAACTGGAATTCTTCTGTAAGGAATAGTTGTGTCTTCTCCAAATATTTATTTATATAAGCAGGGACTCATGGATATTCACTTTATTCAATAATTTTAAACTATCATTTATTTTGCTCCTCAAATTGCTTCAGCTTTGTCCACTGCGGGGTTGGAAAGTCCAACCAAAAGCTCCAGTTTTGTCCAACCCAACTTTGTCCACTCCAGCCTTGCCCACTGAGCCATTGGTCCAAAAGGGTAATCTGAGGATTAGAGAAGTTAAGTGCATTATCCAAGGAAGTGGCCAGGGAGGATTCTAGCCTAGATCTGTTGGACTCCAAAGTTCATATTATTTCCATGGGGTAAAGAATTCTTTCAGAAGTAAAATGAAATGCGGACATGACCTGCTTTAGTTTTCTCCATCCCATTTTGTAGATAAGGAAAGTGAGGCCAATAAAAAAGAGGATCACAACTTCTGGAAGCCCCAGAACTTGATGGAAGAAGTTAATAGAAGACCCTGATCTTCAAGCACTCAGCCTAGTATTTCTTTACAGTCTGACACTATCTGTTGTTTTCATGGTAGAGCTATTAACAATTTCAGCTCATTATTGAAACTTACATTGCTTACCTTACAGCCAAATATAATTTCCCATTGGGTTTGCCAACAATGAATGGGATTTTTGAGCCTAAGTGGTCATTTTGACAAGTCAAGAAATAATGCATCAAAGAAAGAGCTAAACAACAGCACCTCATACAACCAAATACCTTCTTAGTAAGTGGCAAGACCATTTCGACTCCCAGATCATTTCTTTGGCAATATAAATTTATTTGAAAATGATGTTTCTAAAAGAAACAAAATCATTAATTTTTTTCTTCTCATTGTCAAGTATTATGTTCTTAAGAAGACTTAGAAAACCATAAAATTCCTGAAACTACATCTGAAAAATTATGATTAAGCCCGGAGGGGGAAAAAGTTACCACATCAACATTTATACTCTGACTTTAAAGGCTCCCCTGCTTCGTGAAAGCAGAAAATAAGAGAACAATCTGGATCTACCAAAGGGAAAATGAGGACATTACAGAAGATAAGATCTGCTGAAACTTTAGTTTTAAAGCCTTTTTATAAAAATGGGGTGGCTTCTGGCTCATGCTGGAGACACTGCTAAAGATAGCTGGGCTGATACAGAGCCTCAGGGGGAGGGTCTGCTCAGGTTTTCCTGCAGGGTTTGCCTTGAAATACAACAGCGCCCAAAACACCTAAATGCTTGTTTTACTCAACAGGCCTGCATCTCTCCCATACTGGGAGTAGTCTTCAGGTAGTGGCTCCAACTTTGCCTTTCTTTTCCCATTTTTCCCCCAAGCTGGGCTGCGTCTCCTGCTAGAATGTGGCCCCATCTCCAGTCCTGTGGATTCCAAGCCCAGGGCCGGGTGTGGGTCTGCTATGAAGGGCAGACTTTTTGCGGAGACAGTTCACCTAAAAAACATTTTAAAATATGGAGACAGAGTCCACCAGTCCTGTAACACTAGCAAAGGCCTTTGAAAGAGTAGTCTTGACAAATGTGGATCCCAAAGAGATACTTTCTGATATTCTTCAAAAAGCAAATGTTCTGAACTGTGGTGGCTTCTCTCATATAACTAATTGCAGAGGAAAGACTGGGCAGAAGGGATAGATTTCATAATAAAAAGGTGATCAGATTTTGACAAAATAGAACAGAGGTCAGCAAACTACAGTCTCCAGTCCAAATCTGGCCCACCACCTGTGTTGTAAACAGAATTGTGTCCCACCCCAAATTCATACGTTGCAGCCCTAATCCCCAATGTTATGGTACTTGGAGATAGGGCCTTTGGGAGCTAATTAGGGTTAGGTGAGGTCATGAGGATGGGGCCCTGCTCCAATGGGACTGGTGTCCTTATAAAAGAGGGAGAGACACTGGGAGAGGGAGAGCTCTCTGTCTGTGTGCACATGCAGAGGAAAGGCCATACGAGGAGACAGAAGCCGGCTGTCAGCAAGCCAAGAAGGGAGCCCTCAGCAGAAACTGAATTTCCTGGTACCTTGATTTGGAACTTGTGTGAGAAAATTAGTTTCTGTTGTTTAAGCCACACAGTCTGTTGTATTTTGTTATGGCAGCCTGAGCAGACAAATAAAATGCATTTCTGGAAATGACGTTTTGTTGAAACCCAGCCGCACCCGCTTGTTTGTGTATTGTCTGTGGCTGCTACTACAATACAATATCAGAACTGAGCAGTTGTGACAGAAACCATTTGGCCTGCAAAAGCCAAAATATTTACTATCTATCCCTTCACAGAAAAAATGTACCAACTCCTGGAATAGAAATTTATAGTCTACATAATAGGTTTTGAACAGGAAAAGCCACCTCAATGGGATATTAAAGGTCCAAAGGGAGGAAACAACCTTAGTGGGCAGTGGCCAAATTAGCAGTGGCCTGATCACCTCCAGGAGTGCCCTGGACTTCCCACTTGGTCACCTCACCTGTGAGCTCCATCATGCGCCGTGAACATGCACGCCCTCCACGGTGGAAGTGCTTGGCGGGCAGGCACGCCGGGGAGCCTGTCCTCTAATGAGGCTGATAGGACAGGTCAGTCGTGACAATGGGGTGCACCTGGGAAGCAGGGAATAAGAAACTGGCGCATCCCTCCCTCCCCATGGCTGTGGGTCGTAGGGGATGTCAGAGGCTTCCCCGAGTCCCTGATGCAGAGCGGGAGCCAGGTTGTAAGGTATCATGAAATCTTTGCCACTAGTGAAACGACTTCTCCTTGGATAAATTAAAATTCCCATTTATAGTCTGCATGTGCTCTCTCCCTCCCTGAGGCAGTGATGTGGAAGTTTTGACCACCTGTGTCAGAATCACCTGCGGCTGGTTCTGGAAATCTGCGTATTTAAGGAACACCCGGGCAATTCTTCTGCACGCGGATGTCCCAGAAGCACCATTTGAGCACCTCTTCCCCGGTGGAGTTCCAGCTCTGCTCTGACCTGGGGAGTGGGTGCACCTTCTGGCCAGCCCTTTAGTGAAGTACGTGTTAAAGCACTTCAATCAAGCGAAGTTTGGGCCAAAGCGGTAGCACCACACCAGTGATTCAGTACATTAAAGAGTTTTTGTACCTGTCGGCCGCCAGCCAGGTCGACCTTCAGGCTCCTGGGCCGAACGCTGGTATGGGAAGCACGTTGTCTCAGTAACGTGGAATTCCAAAGCCGAGAGCTCTGCTGCGCTGGACTTACTTCCAGCAGGGTTGGTGCAGGTGCTTTTTATTCTGCCCGCTCCAGCTGCGGTGCCCCAGCTGTGTTAGGAGCAGGTAGAAAGAGGTGGACTCAAACAGAGAAAACACCATCTTTCTTCTTTCCCCGTGTAATCAATAACTCAGCCCTCGAAAGCAAGCCAGATGCCCGAGGCAGTGCTGGCTGCAAAGAGAAAGACAGGGGCCATCCAGTATCCGCATCAGCTTCTGAAACTTCTTTCCTTCTTTCTCCCTTCTGCCCCATCTCCTGGCTTGCCCCTGGTCTTCCTCCATCTGAATACAAAACTAACAGATCTGCTAAGAGGCAGCCCAGATAGAGTCCAAGAGGAACAAGGATCAGGTGTGTAAAGCTGTGGAGAAAAGAGGAGCCAGTAACTCTAAACATCCGAGCTAATCAGTCAGTCTAATTGTGGAAGTCACCAGCCTCTCTGCGTTAAGTGCCACGGTGTGTGTAAATTCAATCAGCGGCTACTTGTACGAACGAAGGGCAGGAATGAGAAAATGCTTCATGACCCAACTAAGGTTGTGGATCTGAGTCACTTGCTAGAGACTTCATAGAATTTATGGTTTAAAAAAATATATGTATATATAACTGTGTATATTTTACTTCACATAGTCAAACTGATCTTAAATGAAATGGTATGGAAACAATCGTCCACCTAAATTTTTTTCTATGGCAGTTATTAAATTATTAAATACAATGGACATTTGCTGAGCATTTACCAAGTTCCAGGCACCATTCTAGGGATGCAAAGATAAACTTTCTAGTGGCCGATATTCGGAGAATTAGTAACAGCAGAGTTCAGAAAACAGCAGAGTTTAGACAACAATCTGAACTAATAGTTTCCTCCCTGGAGCCTTTCTAGGAATAGTTAAGGTACCACCCTTTGACCATCCTGTGTACGGACAAGGCTAATAAAAACCAATCCAGTCAGAGCGTGTATCATCCACTCCACGGAAAGTCACTTTCAGCAAAATAATTAGAAGTGAAGAGAACGAAATGTGAAAGTGGAAGTCTTAAATCTGAGTCTACAATTACCTTCCTTTTAAAAAAATTATAAAATTAGCATTATGGTCAACTCCGGGGAAAAGTAAGTGTATAAGATTGTGAGATTATTGAAAGAGAAGCACAACAGTGTTGGAAAAATTCTAGTACTCAGACTTGGTGGCAGATTTATGGGTGTTCATTTTATTACTAGATTCATAAATTACATATAGGTTGCCAAATGATACATAATAAAAACACTGTAATCAAAAAGAAAAAAGAAAATGCTCCATGGACAGATAATAACAGCAGCAGCAGCAAACCTCCTTCCTGCCCGGCACTTTCCCGAGTGCTCTGCTCATATTAGTTCATTTAACATGGAAGGATCATCGTGAATGTGTGTAAGACAGGGAGAACGCACAATGGTGCAGAAAGGTTTTTGTGGCATCCTTTTGGATGCATTTCAATCCAAATATGTATTGAATTCCTGTGTGTAGGGTACAGAGGATCCAGTCCCTTTTTTCTTCTTTCCGTATCTCCTTTTCAGTATAACTCCTGAGAGTGTAAATTCCTTCATAGTCTAATTTCATGGGTCCCAGCGACCAGGTCCAGTTGCTATAGCAGAATGAACTGCCTCGGATATAGCCTCGGTATTTTGTTTACACTTTCCTTCTTTCCATGGCATGCCCATCATTCACATCCTAATAAATAAGGCAGATTAATATGAATGACTTCCTCAGGGAGAACAATTTGTGGTGTTTTTAAAGCAAGCATGCATAGCCACCCATCTCAACCCAGGAGCCCCCAGGAGGGCATCGCCTCTCTAAAGACTTAAAGAGGATTAAAGTTTTAAACGCTGGGTGGCTTGATTAATTTGGTGATTGTGGGTGTTGTGTTCCATGAGCACACTTCTGGTCTGCGGATTAGAGCCGTGAGAAATGACTTGGTGTTGGCAGGACACATCTCCGTGCCCCTGCGGGGTGGAGCAGCTGGGAGCTGGTCCAAGCTGGGATTAGCCCGGCCTCGTTTGATGGACAGCCTTCATCAACCAGCCAAGCCTGCTCGCTCTGGGTCCACATCTCCGTTAGCAAGATCAGAGCCTGTGGCAGCTCTTCCTTGTGTCGGCCAAGGCCAGGAGGTGTGTTTTAGCTTCATGTAACCTCTGTTACCCAGGTCCCATCAACACGGGAATAAAATCCTGGTTGCAACTAGTCTAAAAAGCACCCACTATCCTGAGACCTCCAGACCCTACGCTTCTCTTTTCCCCTTCCTCCCTTCATTCACTCACTCATTTATTCATTAAATACTTAGTGAGTCTTCATGTGCCAGGCACTAATTTCCGGAGCTTACATTCTGCTAAAAAAAGACACATTACTAAAATATGTAGTGTATTAGAAGTGATTAAGAGAAAAATCATGCAGGGAGGAGGGGTAGGAAGCATCTCTACCTATTTGGAGAAGTCTCCAAAAGGTGTCCCACTCCTACTCTTGGTCATGATCTTCTCTTGCCTTAACCTGGCAGTGACATTTGCTGACAGCTCCAGACCAGCCATCAAGGTTCAGGCAAACAGAACTCACAGCCAGCTGCAACCCAGCCATCCCTTCCTGCCCACAGTGCTGCTGAAGCCATGCCAAGGCATGGTGCCTTTCCCTGAACCCATCCATGTTCAGGGAAGCCCGGATCTGTGAGGCTGGGCTGTGTTCCGGCCTCCCTGGTGCCACGTGCTGTTGTGTGCTCTAAATCCCAGAGATTTCAGCGAAGCAGCTCACTCGGTATATTTTCCAGTTCTATTAATTTGTAATTACAGATGCAATCCATGAATATATTCCCACTGCAAAACACTCAAATACCACAAATAAATCGAAAGTAGTTCCTGACTACCACCCATCCCTAAAGGGACCATGCTGTTCAGCTCATAGCCTCTGGACTTCTTGCTGTGATTTGATGTAGCGCCGTAAACTCACACACTTAGGTATGTACACGCACATCCCCCTACAGACACGCTGCCAAGCACGTATTGTATTGCTTTGTGGTTTCTTCTTACATAAATGGTGTACTTAAATATCATTCTGGAACTTCATTTTTCTAATCATTGAGAACCATCCAGATCAGAGCAGAGCTCTGCACTTTCCTTTTAACTGCTGCTTAACACCCCGTAGTATGAATGCACCTTCTTCCTGTTAAGGATGTGAAAGTGTGTTTTGTTTTGAAGGTAAAGGCTGAGGAATGGAACTATTGGACTTGTACATTTTAAATCATAAGAGATTCTTCCGATTGCTCTTATGCCAATTTCTGCCCCAGCCGGCAGTCCACGAGAAGGCCCTCCTGCCTCAGGCCCACACCCGAGCTCGCTGGGGCTGGATTAAAGGGAAAACAGGAAGACAGACAGACAGACACAAGTACCCCGCCCTGTGACCCCAGACTTGGGTCTAGGGCAGCTCCTTATGGCTCTGTCTCTCCTGAGGGTGTGTTCATTTCCTGCTGCCCTCTGGTGGGTGCACCTAGGAAGGGGCTGGCGCTACACTGAGAAGAGGAGCCATCAGATAAAATGGATCATGGGGGGTGGGGCGGGGGGAGCATTGTTTATTTTAAGTCACTTTAAAAAAGGTACTTCATTCTCATGGTTCTGACTTCAAATAGTAAGAAAGGGTCTACAGGTTTGTGTTCACTCCTGTCCTGTGGACACCCAGTATCCCTCTTTAGAGACAACAATAGTCTCTCTTTTTTGTGCATCTTTCCATAAATATTTTATGTAAGTATGCAAAATGTATGTGTGTGTGTGTGTGTGTGTGTGTGTGTGTAGCTTTTCCCATATTTCCCAATGGATGCATATTATAATGTAGTAGCATGGTTAGGAGTATAGATTGTAAACCAGGCTGCCCGGGTTCAAATCCCAGTTCCACTGTCTGCATGGCCCTGAAGCAAATTACTCAGCCTCTGTCTGCTTCAGTTTCCCCATCTGTAACATGGGGATTACTGCTAGATGAATTAATATTTTAAAGCTCTTAAAACTGCATCTGGAACATAATAAGAAGCATAAACTCATTTGTTAAATAAATAGTAAAAGAAAAAAATAGAAGGAAGGAAAGAACGAAGGAACTGTCCAGCTATACTTTGTTTTTTAGAACAAAATATCTTGGAACTGATTCCTCATTCTTTTACAGCTTCGTGGATTGTGTGGATAGGACACTGGATGTTTACCAGTCCCCTGGTGATGAACAGATTGTCTACTCTTGCCACTACAGTCCCCTCTGCCATGAGTAACCTTGTGTGTAGTCATACGTGTGTGAATATGTCAGTAGGATGAATACGTAAGAGTGGGAT
>NW_012148952.1:8278545-8305174 GCF_000956105.1 Propithecus coquereli
GGTTTGTGTTCACTCCTGTCCTGTGGACACCCAGTATCCCTCTTTAGAGACAACAATAGTCTCTCTTTTTTGTGCATCTTTCCATAAATATTTTATGTAAGTATGCAAAATGTATGTGTGTGTGTGTGTGTGTGTGTAGCTTTTCCCATATTTCCCAATGGATGCATATTATAATGTAGTAGCATGGTTAGGAGTATAGATTGTAAACCAGGCTGCCCGGGTTCAAATCCCAGTTCCACTGTCTGCATGGCCCTGAAGCAAATTACTCAGCCTCTGTCTGCTTCAGTTTCCCCATCTGTAACATGGGGATTACTGCTAGATGAATTAATATTTTAAAGCTCTTAAAACTGCATCTGGAACATAATAAGAAGCATAAACTCATTTGTTAAATAAATAGTAAAAGAAAAAAGTAGAAGGAAGGAAAGAACGAAGGAACTGTCCAGCTATACTTTGTTTTTTAGAACAAAATACCTTGGAACTGATTCCTCATTCTTTTACAGCTTCGTGGATTGTGTGGATAGGACACTGGATGTTTACCAGTCCCCTGGTGATGAATAGATTGTCCACTCTTGCCACTACAGTCCCCTCTGCCATGAGTAACCTTGTGTGTAGTCATACGTGTGTGAATATGTCAGTAGGATGAATACGTAAGAGTGGGATTGCTGGGTCACAGAGTATGTGCCTTCGTAATGTTGATAGCAATTGCCACATTGCCTCCATGGAATTGATACCTATTTACCCTCTTAACCAACAATGTGGGGAAACAGCTTGTTTCTAAGACTCATGAACATGGTACTAATAAACTTTTTGATCTTTGCCCAAATGATAAATAATAATGGTATCTTGATGTAGTTTTAATTCGCATTCCTCTTTAAGATGAGGGAGAGTATCTTTTCATGTGTTTCAAAGCTCTTCCTATTTCCTTTTCTATGAACTATCTGTTCTTATGTTTTCCCCATTTTTGTAATGGGTTATTATTTATTTATTCCTTACTGATTTATTATTTATTCCCTACTGATTTCTAGGACTTTTTTCCATATTAAGGAAACTTGCTCTTTGTGATTCGAGTTACGGTTGTCTTCCCCAATATTCCACTTGCCTTTTTACTTTACTTGTAGTGATTTTACTAGACAGAGTTTTCTTGTGTGCATATAGTCTAATGTATCAGAAGATTATTTTTCTGTAATCTTCTGGGCGTTGCATCTAGAATAGCCTTCACTACTCTTCCATGATAAAAGAAATCTCCCAAGGTTCCAGAGTGTCTTTGAGTACTTTTATGGTTTTATTTATTTATTTTTTTCAACATTTAAATATTTGAGCTACTTGCCATTTATCCTGGTAGTCATATGAGTGGTGGAACTGGTCAATACTTCTCAGTCCCCACTGGGCTGTCCCTGCATTCCTGATTTCCTTTCAGCCTGAGTCTTAATTCTGCACACTTCCACCCCTTGCTGCTGCAGACTCTGTCCTGCGGCTTTCTTCAGTTGCACCAGCACAGGCTGCACTGACTTCCTCATGCCTAAGCCCAGGGACATTTTCTGAAAGCTCCTCAGCAGCCTGTGTGGTGTCCAGTCACATGCTCTTTCCAGGGCAATTCCCGTATCCCCAAAGATCATACTCGTTTGTCCTTGGCCCTCCTCCCCATCTCCGGCCTCCCGGCTGAAGAGCCTAGAATGAACCTGGAATGATTCTCTCTAGCTGAGGCCCTGGGAGAGGCAGCTTGTTCCCACGTCTTTGCAGGTTCCGGATGCCAGCCATTCTGCCCAGCCTCCCCACTCAGCCCCATCCGTGTCTTTCTAAGGCGCCGTGTGATCATATTATCTCCACCACGTTCACTGCCATTAAAGGGATGAATAAAAAGCCTTTCTGTTTTCTCAAAGCCCTCTTTCGTCTTGAATTTTCCCATTACAGGTAGGACAACACCTCCTACCTGATTCCTCTCCCACTGCCCAGGTGAGTGCTAGCGTATTCTGTCTTCGCTCTTCTTCAGTCTCTCCAAAGCTAGCCCCTCCAGACCCCCACACCAGCCAGTTGCCTGCCACTTACTTTGATGCCTGTGGGGCCCACATTTCCCTTCATCGGGTTAGAAACCTCTTTAGTCATATCCAGTGTCACCCAAAGCATCTCTGGTTTTAGTCTCCCAACTGGGACTTCCACCAAGGGAGGCTCTCAGGGGCCCACAGCTGCCCTAAGCCTCCCAGCGCTCGAGCTTGGATCTTTCTGGCACTCTCATTGCCCCTGAGCATCCTCAGGGGGCCTGGCCTGGAGCGGCCAGCCAGTCAGTGGACACACCTGTGACATCAGACCCCTTTCTCTGCACAGCTGAGGGAAATGGCATCCTCCTTTCAGCATCCACCAAATGCCCCTTTTTTCATGGCGCTCTCAACCTTCCCCTTCAGAAAGCCTTTTTGTGGTGTCAGTTTATAAACCACCACTTGAGAGCTTGCACCCCCCAACCTCCCTTATGAATTGTTTCTGACTAACGGTGTAAGGGTCTCAGCAGATGTACAGGTCGCAGCTCTGTGGGTCCATCTCGTCATAACCTCGCTCGCTATTATCAAACTAACCTGCATCATCACTGATCCTTAACCCTGCAAAGTTAGGCTTAAAAATAACTCCCAGCCGTGTCACTAAGTAAAAACACAAATTGCAGAACAGCATGTAGGTGTGATACCATTGACAAATGTGTACAGGCCGGGCACCGTGGCTCACACCTGTAATCCTAGCACTGTGGGAGGCCGAGGCCGGAGGACTGCTTGAGCTCAGGAGTTCAAGACCAACCTGAGCAAGGGCGAGGTCCCATCTCTACTAAAAATAGAAAGATTAGCCAGGTATCGTGCCTCATGCCTGTAGTCCCAGCTGCTCGGGAGGCTGAGGCAGGAGGATCGCTTAAGCCCAGGAGTTTGAGGCTGCAGTGAGCTAGGCTGACGCCACGGCACTCCAGCCCGGTGACAGAGCAAGACACTCTGTCTCAAAAAAAACATGTACAAATCCACATACTTTATTTCCTCCATGGGCAAATATGTAAATATATAGAAAAAGCCCTGGAAAAAGACACACCACTGATGACAGCGGTTGCCTGGGAGGGAACATGGGGAGGTAGTGGGTCTGGCAGGAGTACTCAAGGGGCATTTGCAACTTACTGACTGTCCGAACTGTTTTACAGTGAAAAATACATTTGGTAGATATTTTTAAATTTTTACTTGAGGGAAAAAAGTTCATTGGAGTTGAACTGGCAAATGACAGTTAGTGTTTTTAATATTTAAGAAAAAGACAGCAAAACTTGAGTTCCTAAAAGGGGAAATGAATAGAAAATGTAAAGACTATGGGAATGTATAAGTGGGCAGTGCCCGGAAGCATATGCCTTAGAAATCAGACATGCCTCCCACACACACACACAGGCGTCCTCTGTACCTGGGCTTTCGCCAGAGCGCTCACCTTCCAGGATTTTCTAACAGAAAATCAATCTTTACAAACATGCAGTTATAGAAAAAAATGACATAAAATTGCATGTTTTAAGGTAAATCTGAAGTACTTCTTTGCCTCCCACTTGGAAGTTTTAGGCAGTTTGATTTCTTACTGTTTCTACAACACCCAAAGTGGCAATTCTCAAAGAGGAGGGAGCCCAAACCCACACCACACCTGCCCACACACCTGCAGAGAAGGAATGGATGAGGAGCCGCAGTGGCTGGCGGGAGTGCCATATCCCTCGGCCATGCAGGGCAGCAATCATGCTAAGACCGTTTACCTCGAAGTTCAGCTTAAGCATTAAATAGTAACTGTACAAAAAAAAAAATTTTGTTGATATAAAACAGCCGCACACCCACACGTGAAAAACTATCTTCAGAGTAAAGCCACTCCCCCACAAAAGAGCCCCACCATTTTTGTGGTTAATTTGGTGTTCTCTTTGCTATACAGTAATAGTCTTGACACATAGAGCCAGAATGCTAGGTTCAAATCCCAGCTCCATTTCCTGCATGTGTGACCTTGGGCAAGTTACTAAACCTCTCTGGCCCTCAGCCTCCCCATCTGTAAGTGGGGTGGTCATGGTCCTCCCTTGCAGACTTGCTGCAGGTAGTAACTGCGCTAGCACACTACGGCCATCTGAATAGTGCCTGGTAGGCAGGCAATCCCTTAAATAAAGCTTGGCTAGTATTATGATTTGAATTGTGTCAACATGCAGCTTTAAGAAATCAAATGATTATCCAAGACGCCCTAATTTGATGACTGTACTGCAGTTTGAACAGGACACATATGCTCCTTGAGACAGGCCTTCCAGTCTTCTCGGGAAGTTCCTTTCTGAGCCCAGACAGCATGTGTTACTGAGGGCTGGCTGGGTGGCCCTGATTTGGCAGATGGCCATGTGTCCTGAGGACAGAGCTTCCTTCCTGAGAATCAGGCTGTCGTGGGCACACTGTCAGCCTGGTGCCCCTACACTAAAATCAGTGGAAAAATCAGGGCCCCTTCAGTAGGGCTCAGATTTATTCCCCTTTGGGATTTGGTCTTTCTTTGAAGAACTCCGGGATTTAATCAACGCAGTAGAGAGCCATCTCCCTGGGGTCGCTTATAAAGTAATAACAGAGATAAGATCTAGAAGCACCACTTGTGGTCCTCACTGGCATGAGATGGTTTGAACCAAAATAAAAAAAAGTAAATGAAAAGCTGTGTCTTGTACACAGTGTGAACTCTGACTTAAAAAAAAAAAAAAAAACCAAAAAAACAGATTTTCATTTTAACAGCTCTTTATTCACTGGTATTGGCATCTAAAATAGCTTTTGGAACAATTTTGTTAAAAGTGGTAAAATGGTGACTGCCTCTTTTGCCATGGAATTATATCTTGTGTATTTTGGGGAGCTCAGTCAAACAAGCCGAAGCACCTCCCTGGCCGCACAAAGTCTCTGGGCTGCGGGAGGAGTGAGGAGGAGCTGTCGTTGGGATCTGGGCTCAGAAGGACGGCTGTCCTTTGGCCAATGCACATTAACCCCGCTCCTTTGGGTCTGTGTTGCAGGGATCATGTACCGCAAGTCGTGTGCGTCATCAGCGGCCTGTCTCATCGCCTCTGCCGGATACCAGTCCTTCTGCTCCCCAGGAAAACTGAACTCAGTGTGCATCAGCTGCTGCAACACCCCTCTTTGCAACGGGCCAAGGCCCAAGAAAAGGGGCAGCTCTGCCTCGGCCCTCAGGCCAGGGTTCCCCACCACCGTCCTGCTCCTCAAATTAGGCCTCTTCTTGGCGCACTGCTGAAGCCGAAGGAGATGCCACCCCCTCCCGCATTGTTCTTCCAGCCCTTGCTCCCCCACCTCCCCGAGTTTCTTCTGGGTGTCCTTTTATTCTGGGTAGGGAGGGGAGTGTGTGTTCTCTTTTCGTTCCTTTGCAAATAATGAAAGAGCTCCACGTAAAAGCATTTTTGTAAGCTCTGAATAAATTCAGTCTGACTGAATTTTCAGCGTGTATACTTGAAGGACGGAGACAGAGTAAAAGTTCACCCCCCTGTGGTGTAACCAGAGTCAAGGCCAGGTTGGCAGAACCAGCCCTTAGAAGTCACTAAGGTGGCACCTGCCCTTCCCAAAGCCTCTAGCTCCCATCCTGTCCCTGGCGGGGGGCACAGTTTCCTTTGTGACCGCTGTGTGAGGGTCGTGCTGCTTCAGTGCGGGCAGGGCGGGTTCCCGCTCAAAGCCTCCTTCCTCCACATTCAAACTTCTTGCTCCTGAAAACCGTTCTCTGGGGCAGAGTTGGCCGGTTTCGTCTCCGAGCTGGGATCTGGCGAATCGAGGCCCAGTTGCTGGGGCTTGGACTCCGGTTTGGCCTCGCTCTGAAACGTGCTTAGGAAAACCTTGTCAGTTCTCCTGGCGGAGGAGCGGCGCAGGGAGGCGGCGAAGATGAGCGGGCGGCGGGCGGAGCGCGCGCCGGGGCCGCTGGAGGCGCTGGAGCTGGCGAGCGCGCGCAGGCGCCTCTCGTGGTTGGCGTGCGGCAGCGCCAGGCGGCAGCGCAGCACCTGCGCGAACACCCTGCGGAACTGCTGCGACGACACGTTGTACAGCAGCGGGTTGATGACCGAGCTGAGGTAGAAGAACGTGTCCGAGAAGGGGAGGAGGATCATGTACGCCCGGAAGTAGGCCTGCGTCCAGTCGTGCTTGGGTTTGGCCGCAGCCATGATCCTCCGAATCTGGTTGGGCATCCAGCAAACGGCCAAGGTCACAACGATCAGCCCTGGGCGGGCGAGAGCGGGAGAGAGAGAAACAAAACACAACAACGCAGCATGAGAACAAAGTAAACAAATAAGTAAAAACCATACAATATGTAGCCCCTCGGTTCTGTGCTTATTGGCCAGAAATGGTACCAATTTTTCAATGTTGTGTTTGACAGCTGCTTTTGCCACTAGCAAAAGAGAACTGAACACTGTTTCAAACCCGGGGAGAGTTGGCTGTATTAAAGACCATTAAATGCTTCAGACGGTGTGTTTATACCTGTTGATGTCTGTTAATTTAAAAAGAAAAAGTTTTCATTGATGTTTGTGTATCTGGAAAGCATTTTATGTTGCCCATAAATCTGGTTTTGTCTTTTTGTTTTAAAGAAATAGATGTATACATACAGTATAGCCATATTAGATGAAACTGTATTTTAAAAAATGCACAAAGAAGACCCAGTGATATTCTTAAGTCAAATGGAAGTCATGCCCCTTTGGTATCAAAGAAGCATATTTAATGACACTGATTTTGCATTTGATTTCAGGGGAAGCAATATCAGGAATAGCCTGTCACTGAGAATGGGTTTTTTTGGACATACCTGTGCTAGATGTGCACACCTATAATCATGATGCTCATATCTGCAGCAGCACCTGTTTCTTTTCACACACTTTTAGATACGTCATCTCTTCCACCATCACGTGGGAAGAAAAATTACCCCCAAACAATGGCAAATATAAGACTTCAGGTTCAGCCAGGAATGTGCTCACTGCCTTTGCTGCACTGAGCTTCAGTGTCAGCAGGGCCTAGAGAAGAGACACCTTTCGGTGTCCCTCCATGTGGATCGAATGTTCACTATATGTACTTTTGTTTGCATGCCTGCTATGCGCATTCCAGCTTATATAATCATCACCATTTCTACAGTTCTGACAGAGAAAAAGATGCTATGTAGCTTACAAACAAGTGAAATCACAGGCATCATAAAAGTTTATCTACAGTGACCAAAAACAAAAAAGAAGAAAAAAGGAAAACCAGGGAATCTGCAGAGCATTTGCTCTCTCTTTCCTTGAGAAGCCAAGACATCAGGGTGTAAGTTCCTATGTAGAAAGCTGATATCTTAATGCAGTATTCATATTCTCAGAAAGCCTTCCTCCTGTTCCTTAATTTGAATCATAAGATAATAATGAGAATTCATTCACATTTGCAAACCTTCTGATTTTCCAGGAAACTACAGGGAAGCGATGGTTGGTGATGATTGCTTCCTGCCTATGATCAATGGTAAATATTTCATTAATAAATGCTCCAGGAAAAACAGCCATGTTCACACATCCCAAGTTGGGCTTCCTGCACACACTGGCCTGAGCATCCCTTGCCTGGTGGCAGAGGGACCCTGGGTGTATTCTCTGTACCTTAAATAACTCAGCTACCCCAACAACAAATCTTCTACAAACCCCATATGTCAGCAAGGAGGGCGCTGGAAACTCATCTCCCTTGTTGATTTTCAAGGGTTCCTCCTGCCAAACCTCAGCCCAAGCTTTGAAATTGCAAACCAATTTGCTTATGTCTTTCCTTTGAATTTGCTATCCTGAGAATACTCAGTAAATCTAAAAATAAAATAGGCAAAGTAACATATCGATCTGATGAAAAGACAAAAAATACCACCTTAAGTCAAGAGTATATTCTGAATCACCCAGTTATAGCTGCTGGATGGGAACAACAACAAAAAAATCAACACTTTTCTGATTTTTTAAAAAAATATGCATAGGAATTCAGGACCTTTTTATTCACTGCTTTGAGGAGTGTAGGTGCTTCCAGCCACCTGTGATGTTCCACATTCTTTCTTAAGCTCCTGCTCCTTGCTTCCCTTTTCATGCAACTCTGACTGAGCGGTCCATCTCATTAGTTGTGAAGGAGCTAGGCAGCATACCATACCTGGGGAAGCTACGCATCTTCACAAAGTTTTACATTTTTCCCCCTCTTCCCTGTCACTGAATTTTAGAGAACAAGTACCACCATCTTCATCTGAGAACTTACCTCCCAGAATATGAAAATTGAGCGCACAGCTTTAGAAGTGCGCTATGCTACACGGCAGGAGGTTGTACTTCAGGTGGTGAGAATCCAGAAAGGCGATGAGAAGCACTTTGTACTTACCACGAGCCGAACATCACACGGCTTTTAAAGCCAACAGGCAAAGGCAATGAGAAGAGAAGGCGTGTGTGCGGTGCAAGGGGAGAGAAGTAACAAAATTGCTTTTCTTCTGTCCTGTCTTTGCTCCTTGTTCTCCTGATCTCCTGTTTACTGACCCTTATTCTTCTGTTAGCTTTCCACATGCACTTGCCTGGTGTCAATTGCGTGATCAACTGATCATCCCATCAAAAGAGGCGGGGTTCAGTAAGAAGCAAGACCCAGCATCCAGGTAGGAGGCCAGGGACAGGGGCAGATAAAGCACTGTGGCATGGTTTGCAGTTTTAGCCAGGATGAAATTCTTGCTCTGAAATCAAAATGATCTAAAGTAACTAAATAGGAGGAAGCTCAGTCTGAATAAGTAGCAAAAAAGGGGGTATCAGACCAGAGATGCTCAAAGATAAAGGAAAAGAAGGGAAAATTCAGCTTTCTGGGTGTAAAAGTAGGTAGATATGATAGCAAATACAAACTTGAAGAGCAGGAGAGACAATGACCTGAATTAAAAATGGACCTAGATTAAAAAAATATGCATCTGACAGGTCTTGAGATATAACCTAGAGTAACGTAGAATATTTATCGAGTTTTCCCCATGCCAGTTTCTATGTTAAGCACTCTACTAATTTCCCATACATTTCTCACTCCTGACAATAACCTGGTAATAACTGTTTGGGTGAGGTCAAAATGGTTATTATCCTAATTTAACATGTGAAGAAGTTAGTTGCCCAAGTGCTATAGCTAGGATACATGCTTGTCAGATTCCAAAAGCCATGATATATATTTTTTCATCAAGACACAATATAGGCTATTTCTCATATTTTCACTTATGAAAAATATGAAACCACAAGAAAGTAAACGTTAACCATAATTCTACCATGTAAAATGGATACGGAGCAGTGCTGTCCACTGGAAATATATCATGTAAGCCATACGTAATTTAAAAATTTCAAGTTGCCACATTCAAAAAGCAAAAATAGCAAGTGAAGTCAATTTAATAATGTTATTTAATCTAATATACCCCAAATATTATCATTTCACATGTAATTTCAACATGTAATCAATATAAAAATTATTGATGAGATGGTTCCTTTTTTCATACTTAGTTTGCAAAACCCAATGTGACTTTTACAGTACATTTCATTGGTACCAGATACATGTGGCTAGTGGCTACAGTACTGGACAGCACTGATTAAAATAGTCCTTCCTAGCCCCTCCTCAAAGTAGCAGACCTCCCTATTTCCTCCTCTTCCCATTCCCCCATCTGTCCCTTCCCCAGCTACACACCCATGTCACACCAAGGGAGCCCCAAGGAATCTGCCGTACAGCCTGTGTCTATCGTATCACAGCGCAATCAGTGCGGAATCCTGATTCTGTTTCCGAGTATGCATTCTTGCCCTGCTGTAGAACAGGTTTATCCCATCTTGTCATACGGAGCCTTCCATATAAGGGAACCCCACATTACTTAAAACCTAAATAATTCTGAAGCACAAGGGTGTATTTTGCATTTTTTATTCTCAATTTTGCCTTCCCATCCTGGAATAATACATATTATGCCAACTACCTTGCAGGGCTGTTGGAATATACATAGCTCAACTGGAGGTGGGAAAAATGGCTGGTGCTTTTCTTCCTGTGTTTTGAAAGATGTTTTTGTTCTAGGAAGAGGGAGTTTAGGCATACAGGTACAGCCAATGAAAAATGTGAGGCATGTGCCTGTGAGCAGTATAATAGAGGTTAGTCTCTTGAAATTTAGTCATTGTAAATTTAGTCATTTTATAATGACAGCTAATGCTTACATCTGAAAAAAACGTTTGTTATTTTAGATATTGCACTGCTGAGAATAAACACCATGTCCAAAGGTAACTTTCTATTCAGGCTGTTTGCAATTGGTTTGATTCTAGTCTCAGCTACTCCGTCGCTAAGACAAAGTTTTAAAGTCTTATTCATGCCTTAATAGAGTATATTAAAGATTTGACTAAATTTACGTTTGGCTGCAATCAATTTGGACTTGTATATTACATTTGGAAAAAATCGATAATGCTTTGGTCTGTGTGATATAATATGCAGCCTGCAGTTAAATAACTTTAGTGTGAACTTGAATGAAGATCAGTGAACAGAACCCACTCATGTAAAGCAGGTAAACTGTTTTAACTGAATTATTGATAGATCTGTATAATACTGCAGACAGCCTTGCACTCTGGGTTATGAAATACTTTCATATCTTATCTGTTTTTCCACATAAAGTACTTTCATTTTTCCTCCTTGATCACCACACTAAAATGACAAGAGCCATTAGATGATGACACAGATTCATTCTTGGCAGAGTAATGTTTTTTAAAAAACAAGTAATGCAGATGTCTAACAACACCCTGCACTGAAGCCTGACATTTCAACAGAGTCAGCCTGCTTGGTTTAATCTTCAGAAGTGCATTAAGTTCTGCGGCCCGGGACGTGGCAGCATTGATATATCTGACACCGCGCTGTTTTCTTCCCTCTAACCTTTAAAATGAAAGTTAACTATTTGTGTGTTCCTCAGGATTCATCTTAGAGTCATCAGAGAGTGGGAGAGCAGGAAGAGACCTTGCCACTAGCTGCATAACTCCCTTGTCTTATAAATGAGGAAACTGAGGCTAAGTGGCTGGCCCACAATCTTCCAGGGTCCGGGTGGCAGGATTCCTTTACCCTGCCCTGCTGCTCAGAACACTAGATTCTATCCTAGATTGCCAAGTGAGGCTCTTACTATTTTTTACTGAGTTTGGGGGTTGATTTTCCAGTTTTAGGCTGTAGTGCCAACCATTCACAGCGTGGGATGCAATGAGAGGCAGGTCTGCACACCACCTTGTCTTCAGTTTTAGAACCAGGTCCCCCATGAACAGGCATTTGGCAGAACTCTGGAGCACATGGTTCCCTCCCAAAGGAAGGTAAAGTCCCAGCTGGAGGGAGCTGAAGAATGTTTAGAAACCAAACTATAACTTCAGATCATGACCTGGTGACCTAGCCTACAAGGCCTCCATCTGTCTGTCTCATCTATCATCTGTCTGTCCATCCATCATCTATCTAGCATCTGTCTATCCATCTAATAATCTGTCTCTGCCTATCCATTCATCCATCGATCTATCTTACTTAAGTACCTGCTAAAAAAGGATACTTAGCTAGTACTAAGCAGAAAAGATCTGGAAACTTTTACTTCTCCCCAAGCAAAGATATCTTGTGTGATTTAAATACATCCCAAAGAGTTGCTTTTCCACCTAGTGTTAGAGTCCCATTTTTATTGAATCATTGCAGCCTTAGGAGTGCAGGGGGGGTGTTGAGGGTGATTTAGGATGTCTGTGATTATTACAGCTGTTCTGTCCTCCTCCCACCTGTCCCTGCCCCTGTTTTCCAATTTCTCTCTAACCCTGACCACAGTGAGCACGGTTAGGCATCTCCACCACCACCTTCCATCCTTCTTTTTCCCCCTGATTTAAGTTCTCTGGACTTCATTTATTCACTTAGAAAGTACTTCTTGATTGGCTGGGGTCTGTTGCAGACCCTGTCCTAGATCCTGATGATACAAAGCTGCAGAGGATAAAGTGGCCACAGCTTGGTCTTCTAAGAGCCAGGACTACAGTCTGAGCAGAACATGGTGGTAGCAATGAGAAAGGCTAGTGGACATCCCCACAGGCAGGAACATTCAGACAGAAAAAGTAAAGGAGAGTAAGAGTTACCCTGGAAAAGGGCAGCCCAGGCAAAGACAGCAGGAGCAGGGGCAGGAGGTACACAATGGCAGCCCACCTCCTGTGGCTGCAACAAAGGGGTGGGTGGAGACAGTGGGAAACCAGCGTGGTGAGAGAACACTCCATCAGGTTTTGTGGACAATAAATTAACTTGCGTATAGTAGGGTGAGGAACATCTGCTTGTCAACTGACATTTAAATAGCAATTGCCAGTGGAAAGTAAGCATATGGTTAGCTGAATGAAGAGCCAGGAAGAGACAAATACATCCAATAAAAGATTTTAGCGCTTTCTCAATTTGTATGTCAGTGTTTGCCAATCTGCGTCTGCAAGCCAGCTGAGACATTGATCCCACTCCCTGACCTTGGCTGACCCGAGGAGGCCAAATCAGCACCAACCTTGGTTTGGTCTCTAACTTCAAAGACAGTGGTTTTCAAAGGCAAGGGGCTCTGAGACAGCAGCAACAGCAGCCCCTGGGAGCTTGCTAGCAATGCAGATTTCCAGGCCGCAACCCAGACCAACTGGATCAGAGACTCTGGGGGTAGGGCCACCATCTGGGGTTGACAAGCCCTCGGTCAACTCTGCTGCACATTCAAGTCGAGGGAAGTGTCTGTTGAGGCAGAGCCCCCAGATTAGTGGGCACTGGTAGGGGCCCCATCACTGTCACTCACTTGCCTCTGAAGCAGCACATTTTAAGGAGTGACCATAGTCAGAGCTGATGGTAACTACGAACTCCCTCCCTCGGCTTCTCTGCTTGAAGGGCCCCTGCCAGCCCCTCATTGTGGGACGCAGCCTCCCCCATCCCGCCTCCCACCCTTCCTCTGCTCCCTCCTCTCCTTCTGCCCTCTGTGCCTTCCCCTTCCCTCTCATTTTTCCCACCTTTCCCTTTCACCTGCATTTCTCCTCTTTCTTTGCATGTTTCCCCAGCATGGAAAGCAGTGGCATCTCTCCTTTCTCTCTGCTTTCCCCCTTTCTCTCCCTCCACCTTTTCCACCATCACCACAAACCACACCATGCACGGCCCTTCCGGGCACACACCTCCTCCTTCCATTGTTTTCTGGATGATCTTGAGAAGGCAAGTGAGTCGGCTGCGGTGAGCTCCTCCATAGCTGCCAGGGGGCTGCCAGAGGAGGCGGTCACCACTCACTGCTAAGTTTGTCAAAGGAAGGCGGAGAGGCTTTGGAAGCAACCTGGATGGGGTGTCGTTGACCATAGACTGAGTGAACGCATCCGCTGAGAGCCAAATCCAGGTCCCATGTCCTCCGACCCTGCCAGGAATTGCATAGACACCTCGCAGCCACTTTTCCAGTGACCAGTCTGCTCAGTGACCTTTGTTTAAACAGTCTGCCTTCTTGCCCTCTTTCCTACTGAGAAATTTTCTTTAGGAGAAGACAGAAGAGCTATTGGGATTTGGTTTTCAGAGAAGGGCATAGGCCACAGCTTTAAAATGATGTAAACGCCACAGATGGCTGCTTCTGTCCATGAAGACAGATGGTTCGATGTCCCATCCTTGCCACAGCTGTTTGATGGAGCCCAGGAAAGAACTCTCTCCCCAGTGCGACTCGATCCACCATGGTGAGGCCAGAGACCTCTGCCATGTGATGTAGAAACCAAATCCAGATGGGCTGCAGTTTGCTATGCATTACATCCATCTCATTTTGCTCGATAAGCTTCAGTACAAGAAGAAAAACTATAAATCGCTACAATAACAAACATATATTTCTAAAATAAACCCTCCTGTCTGGGAGCTGTAGGGCAGCCACTTGCACTCAGAGTAAATGGCATTTAGGGTCATCATTGTGGTTTAGTGCCTCTGTTCCTTTATGATGCATGATAAATGATCAACTGGAATCTGCTAAATAAATATTTTTCTATGTGGATCTCGGCTGTTTGTAGCCGTGTGCTTTCTATGCAAACAGTCTGTTCTAAATCCACGGATAGGAAAGTCCTCAAGTGTGATGTAGCTACAAAAGGCTCTAGCTATCTCCCAGTCTGACAGGTGGAGCCAAAGGCTTCTTCCCAGGAGCTCACAGCAGAAGAGCGGGTGGTGGTACCAAGGGGCACACACCCCTCCAAGCCCGCCAGGGAGGCTGCGGACCCTGTGACGGACAAGCTCATGGCTGAGGCATCCCTGACAGTGGGTCGACTCATAGCAGCCGAGCACTAGCCACTCCACCTACAAACGCTGATAAATGGCTCGAAGTCTGACTCTTAATAGAAATTAGCTTCCTGAAAAGACTTCACAGTATAGTCCACTGGTGAGCTAGCAGATTCCCCAGAGAAGTGGAATGAGGTGCCCAGAGTCACACAGCCCATGAGTCCAAACATAGGCCCTCCCGGTCTGGTGGTGTTTGCACAGGCCAAGAGCTCCCTTTAGAGCCCGATGAAATCAAGCATACCTGGGATGAAGCCAGCCAAGCCCGCGCTGCACGGGCATTTCAGGAGTGTGGAGACAAGCAAACGTGCCTGCAGTCCCTGCTCCCTCCCTCTCTCCTTTCCAAGGTCCCTGCCTGGGTACCCCGAGAGGACCAGCACCCAGCACTATGACAAGCCGGCTGGCCTTCCATCCAGGCTGGGGAGGCTGGGCACGGGAGAGAGCAGAACTAACAGCTTCCTCCTGGCGGGGGTCTCGCTTACAGCCGTGTGCCGGCCGGGAAGAGAGAATCCAATCCACCTCTCAAAGGCTATGAGCTGGGAGGAATTGTCGACCTATATTTCCCAAAAGTAAAGCTAGACATCAGCTACCACTTCCTGTTACTACGATAGAATTAGGAACGAGGATTAAAGGCAAGAGAGTGGTTTCTGCCACCTTGTCTAGATACGGGGTGTATTAGTCAGCACAGACTGCCATAACAGACTGAGTGGTGCAAACAGTAAATTTATCTCTCACAGCTCCGGAGGCTCGAAGTCCAAGATCAGGTGCCAGCCCATTCGGTGCCTGGTGAGGGCCTTCTTCCTGGCTTGGGGACAGCTACCTTCTCTCTCTCTCTGCTCGTACGCACAGCAGGGGCAGGGACAGGGAGGTCAGGGGAATCTTTTTCTCTTCTTATGAGATCATCAGTACTATTGGATCAGTGTCCTACACTTATGACCTCATCTGACATTAATTGCCTCTTAAAAGCCCCATCTCCACAGTCACATTTGGAGTTAGGGCTTCGGCATATCACTTGGGGGGGGGGGTGGGCACAATTCAGCCCATAGCATGGGGTGTCACACATTCCCACTGGCTTCTATGGCCCTGTCCCCATGACCCGTTGGTCCCTTCCCCCACCTCTTCCCTTTGGTCCCCAGGCCTCTGCACCTGCTGATGCCTTGCCTGGACCACGCCCTCCTCATCTTTTGTTCTTCCTCCTTCTTTCTTTCTTTCTCCTCCTCCTCTCATCCCAACTGCCCATGCTTAGTCCAGACCTTTTTCACAAGTTTCTGCTTAAGTGTCACTGCCTCCAGGAAGCCTTCCTTGACTCCGCAAGTCGAAATCAAGTTTCCTTCTATGAGTTCACCAAGACCTTTTATTCCTATCCCCGTCATCATAACACTACAGTGTAAACTAGATCATAAACTCAATGAAGACAAGAGACTCTATCTTCACTGCTGTATTCTCAGTGTACAAGAGAAAGCCTTTACATAGTAGCTGCTCAATAAATGTTGGAATGAGGGAGGAAGGTAAGGAGGGGAGGAGAGGTTCCAGCTAAGGGAGTGGGGTAGGAGGCATTTAACATGCATTTGTAATATGTATATCAATTTGAAGCCAGCCTCCCTATCCAGAAAGGTCAGTGTCAGCCCCCCGACTTGGGGCCTAATGCCTGGTTTGTTTCCATCTCCATTCTAAGGGGAAGAGAAGGAGAGAGTAGGAATTGAGAGAAGGGATCACCCTTCTCATTCAAGCAAGAGCAGAACCCCCTGCCCGAGAAGGAGGACTAGACGGGGGGAAGGATTCTTGGATTCTGCAACTGCCTTCAGGGGCCGCAGCTTTAGCCACAAGTCCCCACTGCTACTGACCAACCCTGAGCTCTCCACACTGAAAACTCATTTCTTTTCCTGCTTCTCTCCAAGATGGCCCCATGGGGCACAAACAGTGCATATGCAGGTCAATGTGTGAAATGGGGCAGAGAAAACCGCATTTACCAACAACATTATTGGAGGACATTCACTTGTCCCAAAGTAATTCGCCTCAGGGTCCCTTTAAATTTCAGTCCCTCATGAAGACGCTACAAGTCTTTGTCAAAGAAGCTAAAGGCCAAGCCCCAGAGCACAGAGCTGGGCTCTGCTGCCAAAGAGGGGAACTTACAGAGAAATGATGAGAATGCGCCTGAAAGAGCACCTGGTAAAGGCTGTGGGGCACCATGTCTACACTCTATTCTGTGTGGCCTGGGAGAATGAAATCTGACAATTAACACCATGAATTTTCATCTAGGTACAACTGGGTTGTCGCAAGAGAGGATTTGGGAAGAGCAGAACGCAGATTCGCTCCCCTCCTACCGCATGCTAGGACAGATTTTCCAACAAGTTACTCCCTGCGCTCCTCCAGCTTCGCCTCCACCTGACCTGGCGACGCCCCAGCACAGGGAGGCTCAGCCTTACTCGCTAGAGCTCAGCGCCCCCATCTGCAAAACGGAGTCAGCTCTGGCTGCCGGGAGGACCAAAGGAGACACTGGATGCACAAGGCGAAGTGCAGTCCCTGCTGCCACAAAGGGCCATTGTTAGTTACGACCACCTCACTTCCTGGATCATCTCCACCTCTACCACCACTAACGCCATCGCCACTGCCACCACCACCCTCACCTCCACCTCTGCCGCCAGCACCACTGCCACCACCTCCACCATCATCATCACCTCCACCTCTACCACCAACACCTCTGCCACTACCACCTCTATCATCAGCTCCACCATGACCTCTGCCTCTATCTCTACGACAATCACCATGGCATCCACCTCCATCTCCACCACCATCATTACCACCTCCTTACTACCACTTCCATCGTCATCACCATCTTCATCACCACTGTCATCACCACCACCACCTCCTTACCACCAATACCATCATTGTCACCAAGATAGCTCCCAGAGTTCAGAGATCTAGGAGAAGCCTGACTAGAACCACAGGGTGTCAGACACATTGCAATTCCAAATTCAAAAATAAGGCCCAGAAAGACTCAATGACTTTCCCAAGGTTATCTTTCTAATCAGTAGCAGAGAGAGGACCAGAACTTAGGTCTCCTGATTAACAGCCCAAATTCTTTTCCACTACCTGAAAACAGAGCTCACACCACTCTCTGCCCTAAGGCCTTCACTTCCTCAACACACATACACACACACACACACACACACTCACACACGCACGCACGGGTATTTTGGATGTAAAGGTCAAGGAGTGGACAAAAAGTACAGGATGTAATAAAGGAGGAAATTGATCAAAGGTAGGTTTGCAAAAAGAGAAAATTCCAAATCCCAGGAAGACTGGAGCCCTGAGCCCTTCTCAACTCCCTGTCCCCACACAATTCCTCCCCAGGGGAAATGCCAAGGGCAGGAGTGCTCTGTAACTGTCTGGTCATCTGGTTAATTGGCCAAGAAGGCCTCCATACCACATGACATTGCTCCTTGCTTCCTTCCCCCATCCTTCCTTCCAGCTGAACAGTGGGAGGGGTAAGGACTGGGATTTGGAGGCAGACAGACTTGGGTTTGAATTTAAGCTCCACTACTTACTAGCTTTGTGACCACAGACTCACATCTCTGTGAAATGGATAAAAATAATAACATCCACCTTGTTATTGTAAGAAACGCCAAAGGAGATGAACGCACACCAAGCACTGAGTAGCAGTGACGAATGGCAGCTCGTCCTTAGTGCACAGTCCAATCAGCTGCCCTGTGATGAGGCACTACACGGCCAAAAGTAATACAGACACTTCTCTAAGTACTTAGCTTACCCTTGCTTATTTAAACCTTACGGAAAGCCCCACAAGATGGCTACTACTTAATCCCATCGCTATTATACTAACACAAAACCTGAGCTATGGATGGGTTAAGTGACCTGCCAAAACTCATACCTGGCAAGTAGCAGGGCCAGAGTGGGACCCAGAGAACCTGGTCTAAATCCGTGCCCTTAAAGACCCTGCCCCAGCTGGCCGCCTTGGTTGGCAGCACCTCAGGAGATCAAAGATCAAATGCTTCCTGAGTCTCGAATGCAAATTGAGGTAGTTCAATTCAAATGGCCACAAGTTCGGAAATAAATTTCATCCTGCCACAATGAGGAACAGAATCTCAGCTGTCAAGAACTAAAGATCCACTCCGACGTGTCTCTCTGACAAGGAAAGGTATCATCTTGAAAGGGCCTTTTTACATTTAAGGTGAACACAATAAACTTTTCTGTTACTAAGAGAGAAGCTTGATGGAATTCAAAGAAGCAAACTAGCTTTGAATAGGAGCCTGGCAGGCTAGACTGCTGCAGAATGTCTGCTTTGGGTTGGATTTATTTTATGAGAAGCAAGAACCTCCACCCCACCCCTGCTGCCATGCACAGGAACAGTTACAGGGAAGGATATTTTCCTATGAAAATTCATTTAAATTCTGAGCTGAAGATAGTTCTCCCCCATCATAGGGTGACTCTGCCCCTCCCCAGATATGCAATCTAGAATGCCATTTCAAAATAAATTAGAAAATGAGTTCGGCTCCCTATTATCTGTTCATCTCATGTAAGTTAGCAATGAAATTCTTGGAACAATCTACAGCCAAATGCCGGGACTGGAGGCAAAAGAATAAAATCGGCTGATGGGAGAGATACTATAAGAGGTGCACGCAGGAGCCAGGCTCATACTGTGCTTGATTTAGAGCTGAGGGTCTCAACTGAACTCAGTAAAGCTCTCAGGAATGTTGAGATGGTATCAGGCTTCTAAGATAGGGTTTTGTATCGAGAACGATCAGATGAGGATGCCTTCCCGCTAATGATTTGAAAATGAAATTACTGTTGCGTGACGCGATAATAATAAATCCCTCCTGGTGGGTTTTTCTTTTAATAGGGGCAAAAAGAACTTGGAGAAAACAGCCTCGCAGGTTTGGGAACATTAAATATAATCTTTCCCATCCAAGTGCGGCAGTAAATGTCAGAGATGCACATTATTATACATTGTAAGTACAGTACAGTGCAACAATAATAACATCCTGCTTTAATTTTTAAAGTGATTCCTCATCTATTATATCACTAGCTGATCACCAAATGGCGGAGCACCTCTGGGCGCTGTCCTCAGCCGTCTACTTCTCTTCTCACTCCCTCTCCCTGGGCACCTCCCCCGTCACTGTGGCTTGAAATACCATCTCTAGGGATATACAATTCCCAAATCAACATCACCAGCCTCAGTAGACATCCACATCCAGACCCCTGCAGCCGCCTGCCTACTCAACATCACGGCTTGGAAAGCTCGTGTACACCTGTAATGGGACACGTTCAAACTGAATTAATGACCAGCCACCCAGCCAGAGCTGCTCTCTCCGCACTGCCCCCAATTATAATAACTCCCATCACCACACGATGAGGTTTTCTAGCTGGAAACCTGCAAGTCCTCCCGTTCTGCTTCCTCTTCCCTCACTCCCACATCCAATCCATCCCTAAGCCTGTCGCTTTTACCTCCCAAATCTGTCCCTGTCTCACCATCCCCTACCGCCGCCCTCAGTGGAGCCGCCACTGTCTTGTGCCGGGACTAGGCAGAGCCCCCTATCGCTCTGCTCAAGTCACTCTCCACACAGGCCAGGATCATAGCGTCAAATCACACATCAGCTCACGGCCCCACCTTGCTTAAAACTTTCAATCGCATATCATTAACCTTAGAGTAAGGTCCCAAATCCTAAGTTCTACAAGATCTGACCCAGCTTCCTCTTCCAGTCTGTCCTCGGACCACCCTCGCTCCTGACACCCAACCTTTCCTTGGTCCCTGGAGCCCGCCCACTCCCTCCTGCCTCGGGGCTCTCACACAGCCAGTCTCTCTTCTCCTCGGCTTGTTCACTCTTACACACTTTTCAGTTCACTGCTGAAAGACCTCTCCTCTGGGAACCCATCTGGGACCTCCTGGTTGGGCCTCCCTGTCGTAGGCCCCCATTGCCCCGTACTCAGCTACACTCTGTGCACTTGGACGTGTTTAGCTGGAACTTGTGTCTCCGATGTCAGTCTTCTCAGCCGCGGGAGCTCCCTGGGTTCGGGCAGGATCCGTCCTGTTCTTTGTCTGCAGTGGCTGGCACAGCACCCGGCACATGGCAGGTGCACCGTACGTTCGGGATGACCTGCCGATTTGATTCTCTCAACTGTGCAGTGAGGTAGATGTGGTGGGAGCTGTCATCCCTGTTGGTACTGATAAAAACGATGAGATGCACTACACTGAACCAGCATGGTTCGGGTTGCGTGGAAGACAGACCGAAAACTGGGATTTTCCCATCAAGGATGTTCAATTCCAGGTCCATCACTCCCGTGCCGTGTCTGCAGGTTTGTAATGCTGTCTTCCAGAGACACACTCCCACGCCTCTCCCCGAGCTTAGCCCAGAGAGGGAGGCAAGCCTGGGACCTTTCCCAGAACAAACTGAAGATTTTCATCCAACCTTTGTCTTTAAGAACCTGTGTAACTATCAGCAACACATTAAAACCACAGAAACTTGGGCTTTCAGACCTGGAATGACCTCAAAGATGACCGACAAGTTTCCTCCCCTGTAAAATGAGGAGTTGTCTTGGATTTCTGAGGCCCTTTCCAGCTATAAAACTCTGGTTGGTTAACTTCCTACAGGATCCGCATATAAAAATTATGGACTATATGAATCACATTTCACAGGGATAGTGTGTGAATTAAATGAGACCATACACGCACACTTTTAGAATTTCCAGGTACACAAAACCAAGGAGTTATAATCATTCCTTTACGGAACGTTCCCAGTGACGCCTAATTGACTTCACCCCTGCCACTCAGAGTGTGGTCCTTGGCATCTCCCGAGAGCTTGTTAGTCCTGCAGAATCTCAGGCCGCCCCAGACCTGTGAACACAAGCTGCATTTTAACAAGGTGCCCATAGATGTGGCCTCACCAGCGTCCAGACGTCTCAGCATCACATCGGAGCCCTTCGTGACCTCCCTGCTGCCCATTTCCTGTGCCTTTCACCAGTTCCCTCCTGAGCCCAGCACTCCAGCTTTTCCGAACGGCTCACAATTCCAGGACATTCCATGTGCCTGCCCTGGAGGGACTCCAGAAACTCCCACCAGCTCACGTATCCTCTTCTTTAGGAAGGGCTCCCAGATTCTTCAAAGAAAAAGAACCTCCCAGACCTTGTCCCTGCTTCCAGGACAGCACAGCCACACTGTTTTCATGATGAATTTCCACACCTGGCCCACCGTGAGCACCTGGAGAGCAAGGCTCCTGTCTCAGCCACCAACTCAAGTCTGGTATAGCACAGTAGGGCCTCAATTTGTGTTTATTGAAAGTAAGAAAAAAAATTGAATCTCATTCAAATATGTGCCTAAGTCCCATCCTGAACTTTGAAGTGAACTAGAACGTACTGCACTGATCCATATTTCACTTTATAGCTTAGGGTAATGGTACTTAGAAATATCATTCTGAATGTATAGGAGGAAAATCAAGTATCACCTTCCCGATCCCACCCCAGAAAGATATGCATGGAATAGAGTGGCTTCAGGTGGCTCTAGAACCTGGGTGGAGACAGAGCAGGAGGGCAAAGGGGCAGCCCAAGGATTCCCCCAGAGGCCTCCTCCTGGCCTTGGGTGAGTGAGGAACAGGACTCCCCCTCTCTCCCGCCAGGGCCCTGCCTGGTGCCACGCTAGACTCTGCAGGTGTGTCGGGCTTGGCACGACAGCAAGCCTGTGGGCGTTCAGAGCTGAGGCTGGGAGAGGCTGGAGAAGGATGCAGGAGACCAAGTAGACCCTTCAAGCAAAGCAGCCCCACTCAGGAAAGGCAGGCTGGAGTGCAAAGGGGCCAGCAGCCCTGGGGAATCAGGCTCCAGAAACTCTGGAACTCTGCTGGGAATAATGCCACTCAGAGCAGAGATCAACTTGAAGGTGGCCCCTGGTAGGAACACAACCCTGATGTGTGTGTTTGGGGGGCACAGGAGAGTCCTTGCCCCAAGATGCATCTCAGGTGGGAAAGGAGGAAACAGAGTGCGGAAAGTAGGGGACCAGCTTGGCTCGGTGCATGTTGGAACTGAGCATGGTCAGAGGCCCCAAGTGTAACACCAGAGCTACCTTAGGATACACCTGCCAGGGTCAGAGCGGGCAGAGCCTGGCACCCTCGCTCCCTCCCAGTTGGCCCTGGAGCCCCTTACAGATTTTCCCATCCCCACTGTGCTAGAAATGAGGAAAGCAAGGACCAAAGCAGACAAGAGACTCACCCACAGTCGTTCAGCTAGGAAAGGAGTGAGACGCAAGCCATACCTTTTCCTCCTCCCCGTGGCCAAGGCTCTTTCTTTCAACTTTGATGTTTATGACTCATGTAGCTTAAGTAGACATCAGTTTTCATGCCAGCCTAAAATTAATCCTCCCTTCCTCTGGTAAGAGCTCCTCGATGTTTCTTTGAGGAACCGCTGTTCCTGACTCTGTCCTTGACTCAATCCCTGAAGTTCAAGCGGGAGATGGACCCCACTCTCCACCCCCAAACGTCGGTCGATAGTGAATGAGTAGACAGAGTCACAGTACCTGGTTCCATATGTGGTTAACATGGGACCCAAATCGGGCCAACCAGAGCCAGACTTGGGGCACGTGGTGGAACCCCTGGAAAGAAATTCTCTGCTGGAGTTGCCAAACCAAGAAGATATAAGCCCATGACCCTGTGGCCCTGACTCCCCCAACACGGGAGAGCCTTTCCTGATAGGCTGTCCTTTGCCAGTGCAAAGGAAAGCAAAGAGAAGATATAGCAAAAGAGAGAGACAGAGAGAAAGAAAATGATTACTAATATTATTTGAGCCTGGATCCTGCCAATCCTGAAATAAGGCCTAGTCACAGACTTTTCAATGACATGAGCTAGTAAATTTTTTTCTTTTCCTTTTTTTTTTACTCAAGTGAATTTGATATGGTTTTCTCTTACTTCTGACCATAAGCGTTCCACTTATATAAATGACTTTAATTAAGTGACCTGCAAAGGAGACTCTTCAGCCTCCTACGGTGACGTCACTCAGTCTCCTGGATATAATCTGAACCCTTCCACCTATAAATAAACATTTCCTTTGCCCATTTGAAGTGAAAGAAAGAGAGACACGAAGGTGGCTGTTCTCCACCACTCCTACCACGGGGACTTTATTTATTTAAAGGCTGACTTCTCTCCTTTCCCTTTATTGACTAAAGAAACCCAATCTTTCCCTTTCATAGGAAATCCATACTTATTTACTAGTTTCCTATTGTAAAAACAGCTACCATTTCTCTTCCTTCACGCAAGATACTTTTGGATGTAGGATTTAGAGTAGAAGGGATGTCAGGGACACTCTAGTGGAACCTTGTCATCTGACCCACGGGAAAGCAGAGGGTGAGTGCTGAGAAGCGCCCCCAGCCGCCGAGTCCTCTCACCTCCAGGCCAGTGTCTTCCCTCCACCCCCGATACTCAACAGGTATCAGTGCCTCACAGTGACCTTGCACATGGCCAGGGGTATTTACGGGTGGATTTAAATATTGAATACTTATCAAAATGCCTTTGGAGAAAGCACAGTAGATGGGGATTCTAGGCCCAGCTCTGTGCTAACCAGCCGGGTGACCTTGGGGATGTCATTTAACCATTTTAGGCTTGTTTTTTCATTAATAAAATTAGGGGGGCGGACTAAGAGGATCATGAAATGTCAGAAGTTTAATGAACCTAAATTAGATCATGGACAGATAGAAAACTGAGTGCTGAATCAGCACCGCATGGGAATAAAAATTCACCCCAGTGTTGGACTTTAAAGGTGAACCTCTTCAGAAAGATGCAGGAAAAGACGGAGCTGAGAACCTGCAAGCCGTTACTGAAAACATGGCTCTTTTTTCCTTTTTGTTTTTACGTGAGCCCTCAGTGCCTTCAAATTTGCCTCTTTAAATCTTAAAGCTGGAACACACTGTGTGTTGAGCGTGCAGGTCTGCCCCGTTTGCTTCCTGCTCTGCAACACTCATCGCAGCTTATTTATCATTCGCTCCTCTCCTTTCACGCTGAATATTGTCCCAGAGTAAGCAGAAGGTTCATTGAGAATACAGAAAGTATTCCCACAAAACAAGGAAAAAGGTGAGCAATCCAGTAGGAGAAAGAGGGCAGACTTAGCTAGGGCCCTCGCAAGGCGCCATCCACACGGCCGGTCTGCAAAGGCAAAGCTGTCCCACACTGTGAGTCATCAGAGAAACGCAAGTTAAAGCCACACTGAGATGTCACCACACACTCACCAGAACACCTAAAATAAAAAGACGGGGGGATGAAACCATGTATAGGCAAGGACACGGAGCAACTGGAACTCTCACGCACCACTGGTGGGTGTGCAAACTGGTACGATTTCTTTGGAAAACTGGCAGTCTCAGCTAAAGCTGCCCATGTGTTTAGAACAACCTGTGTATGATAGTCCCAAACTAGGAACTACCCAAAAGCTCATCGGTGGTAAAATGCATAGATTAATGGAGGAATATTCACACAGTGAAATACCGTACAAGACACACACAGTGCGGATCAGCAGGGGACGATTGCACCCTACGACACGGGGGAATCTCACAAACATAAGGTTGGGTGAGGAAGGCAGGTGCACGTGATTACGTTTTGTAAGATTTTGCATATACAAAGTACAAAACCAAGAGAAGCCAATGTACAGTGTTAGAAGTCAGGACAGTGGGTGCCCCTGGGGGGTTAAGCACAAGAAGCCATGGTGGTGGTTTGGGGGGACTAGTGACACTCTGCCTCGATCTCGTTCTATGACTGTGCTCAAGCTAGAAACATAACCTATGTGCACTTTTCAGCATGTATGTGGTGTACTTCAACAAAAAGCTCAAAAATATTTTTGAAAAAGTATTCCAGTTATTGGGCTGAATTGTGTCCCCCGAAAATTCATACGTTGAAGCCCTAACCCCTAGTACTTCAGATTGTCACTGTATTTGGAGACAGTGTCTTTTGGGATGGGGGAACCAAAGGCTGCAATGTTTTGCCTGGTCTGAGGCCCAGCTTGGAGTTTTACAAATTCACGCTTCACAATCACCTTGGAAGGCGGGCATCAGTGAATCCACTTAACAGATGGAAAAGTGAGTCTTGTCCAAAGACACCAGACAGACGGGCTGGAGCCAGGGTCTGAGCCTGGATCCCTCTGCCTCTGCCATGCTCGCCCCTTCTGTGGCACCCCAATGCTCCTACTTATACCTCAACATGGCAAGTGGACAAGTGTTACAGCACATGTGCCATTTGCCCAGGCCTGCAGGTGATAAGGACCTCTCTGGCACTGACTGTCTCACAAAGAGCTGGCAGCGCTGATGGCAGAACAGCCTTGCCTCAAATGAACCAATTGGAAAACAAAATAAAGCAGTACTTATCACAAGTCAGAATGTGTGGCCGACACCCTCTGCATGGTCTGCTCCGACGTCGGGCGCTGGCAGCTCTAGAAGCTGGGCTCAGGGGGCGGTGAGCTCTAAGTCATGGTCATCTGCAGCAATGCTGGTGACAACTTTTATTTCCCTGTTAACCTGCTTTTTGAGAGACACTTTGGTAATGAGCTCAGGGAATTCACCTGAGCTCAGGGACCAGCTTTCAGCACAGCAGCTCTGGACAGGAGGCAGGAACTTGGGAATCTTCCAGGTCCAGCTGGGAGAGGGGCCCCGGGGACTGGCAGCTGAGGCCAGGCAGGTAGCTGCATACCCAAGCCGAAGACACACAGAGTGGGCCTTTCCAGATTCCTTTGGAGATTGGACATATTAAAATGTGACAGTCACAGTCTGATGAGTTAAATAGGACCCACGGGTGAAGCAGAGAGAAAGGGGAATAGAGAAGGGTGAGAGGAAGTGTCTGGGCAAACTCGGCCCCAAGAGACACCGGGTGTGGGGGGTGGCCAGACTCCTGCAGAAGCGGGAGTCCTCACTCCAGGCCTTCCCTGTCCACGTGGTCACTGATCCCACCCGGGGGGAAGCAGGGGCTTCTGAGCCCAAGCGTGAGGTGTGGGCATTGCAGGGCGTGTTTGCAGTGAGCCTGGGGACAGTGTGGCCTCTGAGTTCACAGTCCCAGGAGGCTGAGATGGGGGTGGGGAGGGGAGGAGATGGTTGAGTGGGTAGTTGAAGGCTCCCTCCCCAGAATGTCCCTTGCATGATTGTGTCACAGGCCAAAGCTGTTGCGAAATCCCGGCAGAGAGAACCTCCCAGCCTGCAGGGTTTACTCCTTGGAGGCTACTCCACTGGCACCTTGAGACAAACCGTGTAGGGAGCTGGGCTTCCTGCCTGAGGAGGGCACTGTGTTGGCATTTGCCATCTTTAATGCAAATAAACATCCCTGGGGAGTCTGTCACGAACACAGGTCATCGGGCCTCACCGCCTCAGGAAGCTGTTCGGAGTCTGAGACTTATGCACGGTAGAGGTGAAGGGCTGGTGGGCAGGGCTC
>NW_012148952.1:8305224-8310280 GCF_000956105.1 Propithecus coquereli
GGGACAGTGTGGCCTCTGAGTTCACAGTCCCAGGAGGCTGAGATGGGGGTGGGGAGGGGAGGAGATGGTTGAGTGGGTAGTTGAAGGCTCCCTCCTCAGAATGTCCCTTGCATGATTGTGTCACAGGCCAAAGCTGTTGGGAAATCCCAGCAGAGAGAACCTCTCAGCCTGCAGGGTTTACTCCTCGGAGACTCCTCCACTGGCACCTTGAGACCAACCGTGCAGGGAGCTGGGCCTCCTGCCTGAGGAGGGCACTGTGTTGGCATTTGCCATCTTTAATGCAAATAAACATCCCTGGGGAGTCTGTCATGAACACAGGTCATCGGGCCTCACCGCCTCAGGAAGCTGTTCGGAGTCTGAGACTTATGCACGGTAGAGGTGAAGGGCTGGTGGGCAGGGCTCGTGGGCCGTCCCGAAGCAAGCACAGCACTGTGTGTGTGTGTGCGTGTGTGTTGTGTGTGTGTGTGTGTGTGTGTGTGTGTGTGTGTGTGTGTGTGTGTGTTGGGGAGTCAGGGAGGGGACAGCTCTCTGACCCCTAAGGATCGACGAGCGTATATAAGGAGGCTCTAGAACCAAATCCCTACTGCCCAGGCCGGTGTGGGGAAGGTAGGTCTAATCTGCACCAACTGGACGGCCACCGTCCCTCCCAGGGGGTTACACCACTAGACATGTTACAGAGGACACAGATGTCCTAAATGACAACCTTTTACATAACTCCCACTCTGAGGAGAGGCCTATGGTAACCTGGGCTCCCCCCGACACCTTGTTTCTTGGCCATTCTCCACCTGTTTATAAAATGGAGCTAGTGTTGTCTGCCACAGGGTTCAAAGGATTCTGCCCTTGCAGGCTCCAGGGGAGGAAGTTACTTCCACCTTCCCCACCGGGACTGGAAACACGCTCTGTGGGCGCACCAGCCACGGTCGTATGGAGCCTGCTGCGGGGCCATCCCCACACCTGTCAGATCCCTGCCTGGCCTTCTCAGCCACCCCACCCAGTGCCTGAAATCGCTGCGACCTTGACCTCGGCTGGCTGCTGACCCCAACCATACAGTGCAAAAGAGAGGGGTGGGCTGTGCCCCACGATGACCTGGCGCCCACAGGTGGGCCTGAGGTGGAGAAGAAAGCAAAGCACCTGGCTGCAGAACCCGCACAGGAAGCCACACGCTGGGACAGTGCCTGCAGGGCGCAGAGGCTGCTGGGGAGCCCGAGGGCAATCTTTGCACATTTCTGCCCCAAACCAGAGACACAGGAAAGGGCAGGGCCTCCCGGCACCCACATCCCAGTCCCTGGGCTGTACGCACCCTTGGCCTCCTCCTCGCCTTCTAAATGCCCTTGGTTCCGTGGGCACCTTCGCTGCTGAGGGCCAACAGCCTGGCGTTAATGAAGCTGGCGGGTAAAGGCACGGCAAGGGGGTTGCTAAAGATAGAGGACAGGGGTGGGATGGGAGACGGCGAGAAATCCAGGCGGCTCCTCTCCGTAATGTGCCCGCTCACATGGGGAGGGGGCACTGTGGCCCTGGTGCAGGATGAAGTCCCCAGGGCAGCCATGTTCCCCACCTCCCCATCCCCCCAAGTCTGGATTTCCCCGGGTTCCTTGGTGCCTACCTGAGAAGCGGCTGTGTACTTAACACTTCCATACTCTGTCCCCATTTAGTCATAGCAGAAGCTGTGTTCTCAATCTATTGTCACATTTATGATCGAGAAAGCCCTAATTTTCTGCAATAATGTTAAGTGACAATTCAAGGCTAAATGTACTTTAATGTTTTGTAATGCTTCTGAAGCAACATCTCGAAATTATAATATAGCCCCTAAAATTACTAGTCTGAGTGAGAGAGGGAATGAACAACTTGAAAACAAAATGAAAATCTAGCAAATTGATCTGAGGCTGAAATGAGGTTCAGTATGTTTTGGTGACATGGATGGGAGAATGCTGGGGTGACCTTTGTCAGGTAGCCAGATGGCCTGGCCCGGGAAACAAACGTTTAACTCAGGGAATGTCTGTTTCCACCTTGCCTGTTAATCAGAGAGGAGCCAGCCAGAATTGTCTTCCCTGGCTTTTCCCAGGGAGGGAGAAGGAGAAGATATGTTTAGGGGGAACCCGCCGTCCAGACCAAGAAGAATTTCCGGGAAGGACCACAGTCAGGGGAAGAGGGAGGTCAGGGCAGCAACTGGCCACAGAGAGCCTGCTTCCCCTCCAGAGGCTTCTCTCTGTCAGTTCCCTCTGTCCTGGTCAATGCTTAGTGTTCCATTGTCTCGTTTATGCCTTCATTACTCCTGAGTATCAGATGAGGACATCGAGGCTCAGAGAGGTTAAGGGACTTACACAAAGTAAACTGTGGCCTATCTTTGAACTCAGATCTGTCTAAATTCAAAGTTTATGCCCTTAATCTGAATTTTCAAAACACACTTAAATTTAAAAAGGCTTTGGTAAAAAAAAAAAAAAAATACTACTACTACTAATAACCCATAGAATAAACAAAAAGATAAACTGGGGGAAACATTTCCTATCCGTATGACAAATAAATGTCTACTATAAGAAGAGCTCTTAAAAATCAGTAAGACTAATAGTCCAAAAGAAAAATAAGCAATACTAATGGCAACAACCATGTAAAAAAAAAATAACCTTACGAATTAATGGAACAAACGTAAATCAAGGCAACAATTAAATCTCATCTTTCACTTCTCACAATGCCAAAGTTTTTAAAAGTGTGATGATGTTAATGAGGTTGAGGTGGGGCAGAGGAGGAGCCGCATTCCCCACTCCCGGTTCAGAGAGAGCCTGCTCAGCTTCCTTGGAAGCAACACTATAATGTCCCCCCAGATCCAAAGGTACATACTGTTTGCCCCAGAACTCCATCTCTAGGACTCCAAACCATAAAAATAGCTACTCAAATGTGCATATATTTTAGTACAAGGAAGCTCACTGCCAGGAAAAATTAGTACGACCCAAATATCCATCAACAGAGGACATTGAACAATTCTGGTACATCTACACATAGCTGTTAAACAAATGAGACAATTCTGTGTGCACTGAGATGGACCCAAGGCTACACTGCACTATTAAGTAGGAAAAAAAGGAATCCACAATACATACGTATTGTTTGACTGAGCTACAGGAAAAATCAAAGAAATGTGTCTCCAGATGGGTTTGTGTCTGTGCATTTTTGTTTGTGCACAGAAATTTCTGGAGGAAGGGACACCAAACTCGATAATTGGCACCACTGGGAAGTGGAATTGGGAGAGGCTGGAAGTGAGTTTTGATTTCCACTTTATATACTTCTATGTGCTTTGATTCGTTCGAAACAGTTTATTGAGCAAAACAGAACATTCTCTGGGAAGCTGGTGCGAGAAACCCTAAATTTATGCGTGGTGCCACCAGAACACTATAGAGGAGCATTGAGACGGGCCCAGCCCTGGCCTTCCAGGAGGTCCTGCTGGATCGAGAGCTGATCTGCACACAGAGGCAGCAACTCTACACCAGGAGACCCTGCAAACCGGGCGAAGGAAGACCCACGGCAGCCCGAGACAGAAGCATTTCCTTGAGCAGAAGGTGAGGTGGACAGTGATGGGCTGAGGAACGTTTCTTACAGAGCCGATGCTGCAATGGGCCTTGAGGAGGAAGTAGGGTTTTGCCGGTGGGAAAGAAGGAATAGGCTGTCCGGGAAGAGAGAACAGCCCAGAGAGAAACATAAAGCAACATTTCACTGAACAAGGCAAAAAGGTCTGCTTGTTCTCTGGTCCAGGCACTGGCTGCAGATATCGTAACCAGCCCGAGCTACAAACTGCACCCGTGTGAGTGGGGCTGCCACCAGGCAGCAGGAAGGTGCGGATAGGCTGGGCAGAGAGAAGGCTACCCCTTTCCAAAGGAGTCCACAGAGCCTCAGCTCAACCCAGCACCATCTTCTTGGGCCCACAGTTAGAGCCAGGGCTAGCCTTAAAACCCAGCTATGAACAGGTGAGGTCAGAGAATAGGGCTTCTCTGACTATTACGTCATACTACCTCCAGAACCTCCTCTCCACGCTCCTTTCCTGGCCCCTGTGCACTCAGAATACCTCTGGCTCCTTGCCTTCCCCTACACTCAAATCTGTCATTGAAAAACCGAGTGGGTTTACCCTGCATGGGGACAGATACTCTACCAGCTCATTGAGTATAGAATATGGAGTAGTCAGCAGGCCTAGGTCAAATCCTGGCTCGGCCTCACACTGGCTGTGTGAAGGACTTCTCTGAGCCCTGGTTTTCTTATCTGTAACACTGGGGTAGCCACCAATGTCACAGGGCTGTGGGGATGCCCAATAACAGTCAAGAGTGATCTCAGCTCAGAGCTGGCATATACCAAACTCACAATAAATAGTAGCTGTGGCCAGGTGCAGTGGCTCATGCCTGTAATCCTAGCACTTTAGAAGGCCAAGGCAGGAGAATTGCTTGAGGCCAGGAGTTCAAGATCAGCATGAGCAAGAGCAAGACCCTGTCTCTACGAAAAAATAGACAAATTAGCCAGGCGTGGTGGCGGTGCCTATAGTCCCAGCTACTCGGGAGGCTGAGGCAGGAGGATTGCTTGAGCCCAGGAGTTTCAAGCTGCAGTGAGCTATGATGACACCACTGCACTCCAGCCCAGGTGACAGATTGAGATCCTATCTCAAAAAAAAAAAAATTGTAGCTGTAATATGGGGGAGGTGCTATGGACTGACAAAACATTTCACTGAGCCATAGAAAGATAGTAGGGAAGGTTTGCAGGAGGGAGGGGAGCTTTCTGAAGTCCTGTGAATCTCACCATTGTTACCTAACGAATAACCTGCTTAAAACATTTGGGTCAAAACCAGGGCCAGGACAGGGTGAGACAAGACAAGTGCTTAGCACCCAGAATTTTAGGAGAGACTTGGCCCAGGGTTGAGCAAGTGCAGAGTCAACACCTGAGAGTGAGAGCCTCTGTAAATTTTGCATCCCAGATACTTAGCTTGTCTTACCTTATAGTCCTGGCCCAGATCAAAATAGTAGCTTAGAAGCAAACTTCTAAGAAGCAGGATTTCAATTAAATAGAGACACTGCTTCAGGGAGAA
>NW_012148952.1:8310330-8317324 GCF_000956105.1 Propithecus coquereli
GTGTGTGTGTGTGTGTGTGTGTGTGTGTGTGTGTGTGTTGGGGAGTCAGGGAGGGGACAGCTCTCTGACCCCTAAGGATCGACGAGCGTATATAAGGAGGCTCTAGAACCAAATGCCTACTGCCCAGGCCGGTGTGGGGAAGGTAGGTCTAATCTGCACCAACTGGACGGCTACCGTCCCTCCCAGGGGGTTACACCACTAGACATGTTACAGAGGACACAGATGTCCTAAAGGACAACCTTTTACATAACTCTCACTCTGAGGAGAGGCCTGTGGTAACCTGGGCTCCCCCCTGACACCTTGTTTCTTGGCCATTCTCCACCTGTTTATAAAATGGAGCTACTGTTGTCTGCCACAGGGTTCAAAGGATTCTGCCCTTGCAGGCTCCAGGGGAGGAAGTTACTTCCACCTTCCCCACCGGGACTGGAGACACGCTCTGTGGGCGCGCCAGCCACGGTCGTATGGAGCCTGCTGCGGGGCCATCCCCACGCCTGCCAGATTCCTGCCTGGCCTTCTCAGCCACCCCACCCAGTGCCTGAAATTGCTGCGACCTTGACCTCAGCTGGGCTGCTGACCCCAACCATACAGTGCAAAAGAGAGGAGTGGGCCGTGCCCCACGATGACCTGGCGCCCACAGGTGGGTCTGAGGTGGAGAAGAAAGCAAAGCACCTGGCTGCAGAACCCGCACAGGAAGCCACACGCTGGGACAGTGCCTGCCGGGCGCAGAGGCTGCTGGGGAGCCCGAGGGCAATCTTTGCACATTTCTGCCCCAAACCGGAGAGGCAAGAAAGGGCAGGGCCCCCCGGCACCCACATCCCAGTCCCCGGGCTGTACGCACCCTTGGCCTCCTCCTCGCCTTCTAAATGCCCTTGGTTCCGTGGGCACCTTCGCTGCTGAGGGCCAACAGTCTGGCGTTAATGAAGCTGGCGGGTAAAGGCACGGCAAGGGGGTTGCTAAAGATAGAGGACAGAGGTGGAATGGGAGATGGCGAGAAATCCAGGCAGCTCCTCTCCATAATTTGCCCGCTCACACGGGGAGGGGGCACTGTGGCCCTGGTGCAGGACGAAGTCCCCAGGGCAGCCACGTTCCCCACCTCCCCATCCCCCCAAGTCTGGATTTCCCCGAGTTCCTTGGTGCCCACCTGAGAAACGGCTGTGTACTTAACACTTCCATACTCTGTCCCCATTTAGTCATAGCAGAAGCTGTGTTCTCAATCTATTGTCACATTTATGATCGAGAAAGCCCTAATTTTCTGCAATAATGTTAAGTGACAATTCAAGGCTAAATGTACTTTAATGTTTTGTAATGCTTCTGAAGCAACATCTCGAAATTATAATATAGCCCCTAAAATTACTAGTCTGAGTGAGAGAGGGAATGAACAACTTGAAAACAAAATGAAAATCTAGCAAATTGATCTGAGGCTGAAATGAGGTTCAGTATGTTTTGGTGACATGGATGGGAGAATGCTGGGGTGACCTTTGTCAGGTAGCCAGATGGCCTGGCCCGGGAAACAAACGTTTAACTCAGGGAATGTCTGTTTCCACCTTGCCTGTTAATCAGAGAGGAGCCAGCCAGAATTGTCTTCCCTGGCTTTTCCCAGGGAGGGAGAAGGAGAAGATATGTTTAGGGGGAACCCGCCGTCCAGACCAAGAAGAATTTCCGGGAAGGACCACAGTCAGGGGAAGAGGGAGGTCAGGGCAGCAACTGGCCACAGAGAGCCTGCTTCCCCTCCAGAGGCTTCTCTCTGTCAGTTCCCTCTGTCCTGGTCAATGCTTAGTGTTCCATTGTCTCGTTTATGCCTTCATTACTCCTGAGTATCAGATGAGGACATCGAGGCTCAGAGAGGTTAAGGGACTTACACAAAGTAAACTGTGGCCTATCTTTGAACTCAGATCTGTCTAAATTCAAAGTTTATGCCCTTAATCTGAATTTTCAAAACACACTTAAATTTAAAAAGGCTTTGGTAAAAAAAAAAAAAAAATACTACTACTACTAATAACCCATAGAATAAACAAAAAGATAAACTGGGGGAAACATTTCCTATCCGTATGACAAATAAATGTCTACTATAAGAAGAGCTCTTAAAAATCAGTAAGACTAATAGTCCAAAAGAAAAATAAGCAATACTAATGGCAACAACCATGTAAAAAAAAAATAACCTTACGAATTAATGGAACAAACGTAAATCAAGGCAACAATTAAATCTCATCTTTCACTTCTCACAATGCCAAAGTTTTTAAAAGTGTGATGATGTTAATGAGGTTGAGGTGGGGCAGAGGAGGAGCCGCATTCCCCACTCCCGGTTCAGAGAGAGCCTGCTCAGCTTCCTTGGAAGCAACACTATAATGTCCCCCCAGATCCAAAGGTACATACTGTTTGCCCCAGAACTCCATCTCTAGGACTCCAAACCATAAAAATAGCTACTCAAATGTGCATATATTTTAGTACAAGGAAGCTCACTGCCAGGAAAAATTAGTACGACCCAAATATCCATCAACAGAGGACATTGAACAATTCTGGTACATCTACACATAGCTGTTAAACAAATGAGACAATTCTGTGTGCACTGAGATGGACCCAAGGCTACACTGCACTATTAAGTAGGAAAAAAAGGAATCCACAATACATACGTATTGTTTGACTGAGCTACAGGAAAAATCAAAGAAATGTGTCTCCAGATGGGTTTGTGTCTGTGCATTTTTGTTTGTGCACAGAAATTTCTGGAGGAAGGGACACCAAACTCGATAATTGGCACCACTGGGAAGTGGAATTGGGAGAGGCTGGAAGTGAGTTTTGATTTCCACTTTATATACTTCTATGTGCTTTGATTCGTTCGAAACAGTTTATTGAGCAAAACAGAACATTCTCTGGGAAGCTGGTGCGAGAAACCCTAAATTTATGCGTGGTGCCACCAGAACACTATAGAGGAGCATTGAGACGGGCCCAGCCCTGGCCTTCCAGGAGGTCCTGCTGGATCGAGAGCTGATCTGCACACAGAGGCAGCAACTCTACACCAGGAGACCCTGCAAACCGGGCGAAGGAAGACCCACGGCAGCCCGAGACAGAAGCATTTCCTTGAGCAGAAGGTGAGGTGGACAGTGATGGGCTGAGGAACGTTTCTTACAGAGCCGATGCTGCAATGGGCCTTGAGGAGGAAGTAGGGTTTTGCCGGTGGGAAAGAAGGAATAGGCTGTCCGGGAAGAGAGAACAGCCCAGAGAGAAACATAAAGCAACATTTCACTGAACAAGGCAAAAAGGTCTGCTTGTTCTCTGGTCCAGGCACTGGCTGCAGATATCGTAACCAGCCCGAGCTACAAACTGCACCCGTGTGAGTGGGGCTGCCACCAGGCAGCAGGAAGGTGCGGATAGGCTGGGCAGAGAGAAGGCTACCCCTTTCCAAAGGAGTCCACAGAGCCTCAGCTCAACCCAGCACCATCTTCTTGGGCCCACAGTTAGAGCCAGGGCTAGCCTTAAAACCCAGCTATGAACAGGTGAGGTCAGAGAATAGGGCTTCTCTGACTATTACGTCATACTACCTCCAGAACCTCCTCTCCACGCTCCTTTCCTGGCCCCTGTGCACTCAGAATACCTCTGGCTCCTTGCCTTCCCCTACACTCAAATCTGTCATTGAAAAACCGAGTGGGTTTACCCTGCATGGGGACAGATACTCTACCAGCTCATTGAGTATAGAATATGGAGTAGTCAGCAGGCCTAGGTCAAATCCTGGCTCGGCCTCACACTGGCTGTGTGAAGGACTTCTCTGAGCCCTGGTTTTCTTATCTGTAACACTGGGGTAGCCACCAATGTCACAGGGCTGTGGGGATGCCCAATAACAGTCAAGAGTGATCTCAGCTCAGAGCTGGCATATACCAAACTCACAATAAATAGTAGCTGTGGCCAGGTGCAGTGGCTCATGCCTGTAATCCTAGCACTTTAGAAGGCCAAGGCAGGAGAATTGCTTGAGGCCAGGAGTTCAAGATCAGCATGAGCAAGAGCAAGACCCTGTCTCTACGAAAAAATAGACAAATTAGCCAGGCGTGGTGGCGGTGCCTATAGTCCCAGCTACTCGGGAGGCTGAGGCAGGAGGATTGCTTGAGCCCAGGAGTTTCAAGCTGCAGTGAGCTATGATGACACCACTGCACTCCAGCCCAGGTGACAGATTGAGATCCTATCTCAAAAAAAAAAAAATTGTAGCTGTAATATGGGGGAGGTGCTATGGACTGACAAAACATTTCACTGAGCCATAGAAAGATAGTAGGGAAGGTTTGCAGGAGGGAGGGGAGCTTTCTGAAGTCCTGTGAATCTCACCATTGTTACCTAACGAATAACCTGCTTAAAACATTTGGGTCAAAACCAGGGCCAGGACAGGGTGAGACAAGACAAGTGCTTAGCACCCAGAATTTTAGGAGAGACTTGGCCCAGGGTTGAGCAAGTGCAGAGTCAACACCTGAGAGTGAGAGCCTCTGTAAATTTTGCATCCCAGATACTTAGCTTGTCTTACCTTATAGTCCTGGCCCAGATCAAAATAGTAGCTTAGAAGCAAACTTCTAAGAAGCAGGATTTCAATTAAATAGAGACACTGCTTCAGGGAGAAGCAAGCAACCAATCCCCCTGGCTGGAGAAATGTATTTATTTATGAGTGGGAAAGGAAGGGGGTAAGTGCAGCTACAATTAGTGCCTTTTCAGCCCCGGAGCGAGAGCTGGCATTTAAGAGGCCCTGATCTTACCCATTAATTGTCTGTCCCTACTGGCTTCCCTGCAATCCTCAAGTCAGCTGGCATTAAGACAACCCAGGCCTGCTCTCCAAAAAAGGCACAGTCTCCGTCAGGAGCTGCCCTGCTGCCTGGCCCATCTCAGCGGGGTGGAACTGAGTTTTTAGATGGGAAGGTGCAGTGCAATGAGGCCTGAGAGAAAGGCATGCAAGTTGAAGATAACACCAAAGCAGGGGTGGGCCTCCAGGTGAGGCTGAAGGAAGGAAGGAGTCACCTGCCTGTTGGAGATGAGGGTTTCTGCGGAAGCGCCCTGCAGAGCTCCTTTCTGTTTTCAAATGTGTGCAGTGCAGGTCACTGGGTTGTGAGCTCATGGCTGAGTTATCACAGTTCCCCATGACAGATCATGAAAAATAGGTCTTTCCCAATCTCTCACGGAGTCTGCAGATGCGATTAAATCCCTGGTGTAGGAAAACTTAAAAATGTACCTCTTAACTTGGAAATAGCAAAGAAATCAGCCTAGGTGGGATGGGAGTGAGGGAGGCAGCACGTGAGCAGAACCAGGAAAGGAAGAGATGCCTGTGTTCAGGGAGGGTTGCTCAGAGGAAAGCAAACTTTAATTCTGGGAAGGAAAGAAAGACAAGGAAGGTTAAACAACAACAACAAAAAGATGATGTGGTCTTGATTCTTAGAGTAAGAAAATTATCTAGCCTGAGTTTTCTGGAGCTCTTGGAGCTTAAGATGATGTTTCAGAAAAGCTACTCAGGACACTGCAATTCTGGATGGATGGAGAAAGATGCTAGAAGAGTTGGCAACAAGAAGAGCTTCTGGGCAAAGGGAAATTCTCACTGAACTAAGGCATTAGTTCTGGCTTTAGGCTTATACGGTAATTCTGCAGTGTGTGTTTGCCTAAGCTGCTACCCAAATCATTCTGTATGGACCTCAGTTTCTTATAGCAAGGTCCACTCCTCCACAAATTCGTTCGTTTATTCATCCACACATTCACTGTCTCATATCTTTGTTAAGCGTCTGTTAAGAGGTAGACACTATGTTAAACACTGGGGATACGAGCATGAAGGAGAAGATGTTTGCCCTTGAGGACATCATGATCCAGTGGAAAAGACAGATAACTAAACAACTTCAACAGACCCTGATATTAATGAGGGCCATGTTTCCATAACTAGATGAAGAGGAGGATGAAGACAAGTATCAGGACAAGGAAGAGGAGGAGAGTGGTAAGCTAACATGTACCAAGTGCCCGTGGTATGCCCTGCACTGTGCTAAGTGATGGTGATACAGTAATGAACAGCAGAGTCTCTGCCCCTGAAGGGCTTACAGTCCAGCAAGGGAGACAAATTTATAAACAAACAATTTCAGGGTAATGCCCTAAGCGCTGTGCTTAATCACTTTGGCTGAGAGATAATTCCCACTCCCTCCACCCAGTCTCGGAGGGGTCAAGGAAATCTTCCTGAAGAAGGAGTTTAAGCTGAGACCTGAAGGATGCATAACTTTTGCCAGAGCAAAATGGAGGTAGGGGTGGTTTTCTGGGCAGATGTAGCAGTACATAAAAAATCTTGCACACTAGGGGAGTTTTTTTTTTTAAAAAAAATTTTATGAAAATGTTTGTTATCCTTGCACAAGTGCCTATCTATTTGGAGTGTGACAAAGCTAGAGCACATAGCCAGTGCAATAAGACAAGAAAAAGAAATACAAGCAAACCAATTGAAGAGGAAGAAATAAAACCTTCATTATTCACAGATTATATGATTGTATACATAAAACCTAAAAGCATCTATGGAGAAACTGTTAATTTTTTTTCTTTTTGAGACAGAGTCTCACTCTGTTGTTCGGGATATAGAGTGCCATAGTGTCAGTTTAGCTCATAGCAACCTCAAACTCCTGGGCTCAAGCCATCCTCCTGCCTCAGCCTCCCAAGTAGCTGGGACTATAGGCATGCGCCACCACACTCGGCTAATTTTTACTATTTTTAGTAGAGACAGGGTCTCACTCTTGCTCAGGCTGGTCTTGAACTCCTGAGCTTAAGTGATCCTCCCGCCTCAGACTCCCACAGTGCTAGGATTACAGGAGTGAGCTACAATGCCTGGCCAGAAACTGTTAAAATTAACAAGTGAATTTAGCAAAGTCCCTGGATACAAAGTCAATTTTTAAATGGTACAATGCAAAATAGTGTTAAAAAAATGAATATCTAGGAATAAATCTAAAAAACGTTAGCAAGATCTCTATACTGAAAACTATAAAATATTAATAAGAGAAATTTTTAAAAT
>NW_012148952.1:8317374-8405558 GCF_000956105.1 Propithecus coquereli
GAACCTCCTCTCCACGCTCCTTTCCTGGCCCCTGTGCACTCAGAATACCTCTGGCTCCTTGCCTTCCCCTACACTCAAATCTGTCATTGAAAAACCGAGTGGGTTTACCCTGCATGGGGACAGATACTCTACCAGCTCATTGAGTATAGAATATGGAGTAGTCAGCAGGCCTAGGTCAAATCCTGGCTCGGCCTCACACTGGCTGTGTGAAGGACTTCTCTGAGCCCTGGTTTTCTTATCTGTAACACTGGGGTAGCCACCAATGTCACAGGGCTGTGGGGATGCCCAATAACAGTCAAGAGTGATCTCAGCTCAGAGCTGGCATATACCAAACTCACAATAAATAGTAGCTGTGGCCAGGTGCAGTGGCTCATGCCTGTAATCCTAGCACTTTAGAAGGCCAAGGCAGGAGAATTGCTTGAGGCCAGGAGTTCAAGATCAGCATGAGCAAGAGCAAGACCCTGTCTCTACGAAAAAATAGACAAATTAGCCAGGCGTGGTGGCGGTGCCTATAGTCCCAGCTACTCGGGAGGCTGAGGCAGGAGGATTGCTTGAGCCCAGGAGTTTGAGGCTGCAGTAAGCTATGATGACACCACTGCACTCCAGCCCAGGTGACAGATTGAGATCCTATCTCAAAAAAAAAAAAATTGTAGCTGTAATATGGGGGAGGTGCTATGGACTGACAAAACATTTCAGTGAGCAATAGAAAGATAGTAGGGAAGGTTTGCAGGAGGGAGGGGAGCTTTCTGAAGTCCTGTGAATCTCACCATTGTTACCTAACGGATAACCTGCTTAAAACATTTGGGTCAAAACCAGGGCCAGGACAGGGTGAGACAAGACAGGTGCTTAGCACACAGAATTTTAGGAGAGACTTGGCCCAGGGTTGAGCAAGTGCAGAGTCAACACCTGAGAGTGAGGGCCTCTGTAAATTTTGCATCCCAGATACTTAGCTTGTCTTACCTTATAGTCCTGGCCCAGATCAAAACAGTAGCTTAGAAGCAAACTTCTAAGAAGCAGGATTTCAATTAAATAGAGACACTGCTTCAGGGAGAAGCAAGCAACCAATCCCCCTGGCTGGAGAAATGTATTTATTTATGAGTGGGAAAGGAAGGGGGTAAGTGCAGCTACAATTAGTGTCTTTTCAGCCCTGGAGCAAGAGCTGGCATTTAAGAGGCCCTGATCTTACCCATTAATTGTCTGTCCCTACTGGCTTCCCTGCAATTCTCAAGTCAGCTGGCATTAAGACAACCCCGGCCTGCTCTCCAAAAAAGGCACAGTCTCCGTCAGGAGCTGCCCTGCTGCCTGGCCCATCTCAGCGGGGTGGAACTGAGTTTTTAGATGGGAAGGTACAGTGCAATGAGGCCTGAGAGAAAGGCATGCAAGTTGAAGATAACACCAAAGCAGGGGTGGGCCTCCAGGTGAGGCTGAAGGAAGGAAGGAGTCACCTGCCTGTTGGAGACGAGGGTTTCTGCGGAAGCGCCCTGCAGAGCTCCTTTCTGTTTTCAAATGTGTGCAGTGCGGGTCACTGGGTTGTGAGTTCATGGCTGAGTTATCACAGTTCCCCATGACAGATCATGAAAAATAGGTCTTTCCCAATCTCTCACGGAGTCAGCAGATGCGATTAAATCCCTGGTGTCAGAAAACTTAAAAATGTACCTCTTAACTTGGAAATAGCAAAGAAATCAAGCTAGGTGGGATGGGAGTGAGGGAGGCAGCACATGAGCAGAACCAGGAAAGGAAGAGATGCCTGTGTCCAGGGAGGGTTGCTCAGAGGAAAGCAAACTTTAATTCTGGGAAGGAAAGAAAGACAAGGAAGGTTAAACAACAACAACAAAAAGATGATGTGGTCTTGATTCTTAGAGTAAGAAAATTATCTAGCCTGAGTTTTCTGGAGCTCTTGGAACTTAAGATGATGTTTCGGAAAAGCTACTCAGGACACTGCAATTCTGGATGGATGGAGAAAGATGCTAGAAGAATTGGCAACAAGAAGAGCTTCTGGGCAAAGGGAAATTCTCACTGAACTAAGGCATTAGTTCTGGCTTTAGGCTTATACAGTAATTCTGCAGTGTGTGTATGCCTAAGTTGCTACCCAGATCATTCTGTATGGACCTCAGTTTCTTATAGCAAGGTCCACTCCTCCACAAATTCGTTCGTTTATTCATCCACACATTCACTGTCTCATATCTCTGTTAAGCGTCTGTTAAGAGGTAGACACTATGTTAAGCACTGGGGATACGAGCATGAAGGAGAAGATGTTTGCCCTTGAGGACATCATGACCCAGTGGAAAAGACAGATAACTAAACAACTTCAATAGACCCTGATATTAATGAGGGCCATGCTTCCATAACTAGATGAAGAGGAGGATGAAGACAAGTATCAAGACAAGGAAGAGGAGGAGAGTGGTAAGCTAACATGTACCAAGTCCCCGTGGTATGCCCTGCACTGTGCTAAGTGATGGTGATACAGTAATGAACAGCAGAGTCTCTGCCCCTGAAGGGCTTACGGTCCAGCAAGGGAGACAAATTTATAAACAAACAATTTCAGGGTAATGCCCTAAGCGCTGTGCTTAATCACTTTGGCTGAGAGATAATTCCCACTCCCTACACCCAGTCTCAGAGGGGTCAAGGAAATTTTCCTGAAGAAGGAGTTTAAGCTGAGACCTGAAGGATGCATAACTTTTGCCAGAGCAAAATGGAGGTAGGGATGGTTTTCTGGGCAGATGTAGCAGTACATAAAAAATCTTGCACACTAGGGGAGTTTTTTTTTTTAAAAAAAGTTTTATGAAAATGTTTGTTGTCCTTGCACAAGTGCCTATCTATTTGGAGTGTGACAAAGCTAGAGCACATAGCCAGTGCAACAAGACAAGAAAAAGAAATACAAACAAACCAATTGAAGAGGAAGAAATAAAACCTTCATTATTCACAGATTATATGATCATATACATAAAACCTAAAAGCATCTATGGAGAAACTGTTAATTTTTTTTCTTTTTGAGACAGAGTCTCACTCTGTTGTCCAGGATATAGAGTGCCATAGTGTCAGTCTAGCTCACAGCAACCTCAAACTCCTGGGCTCAAGCCATCCTCCTGCCTCAGCCTCCCAGCCTCCCATCCTCCTGCCCAGTCCCAGCTGGGACTACAGGCATGCGCCACCACACCCAGCTAATTTTTACTATTTTTAGTAGAGACAGGGTCTCACTCTTGCTCAGGTTGGTCTTGAACTCCTGAGCTTAAGTGATCCTCCCACCTCAGACTCCCACAGTGCTAGGATTACAGGAGTGAGCCACAGTGCCTAGCCAGAAACCGTTAAAATTAACAAGTGAATTTAGCAAAGTACCTGGATACAAAGTCAATTTTTAAATGGTACAACGCAAAATAGCGTTAAAAAAATGAATATCTAGGAATAAATCTAAAAAACGTTAGCAAGATCTCTATACTGAAAACTATAAAATATTAAGAGAAATTTTTAAAATCCTTAAATGAAACGGGATATATCATGTTCATGGTTAGGAAACTCAATGTTATAAAGATTTAAGTTCTTCCCAAACTGATTTTTAGATCAATGAAAATCCCAGAAGATATTTTATAGACATTTACAAGCTGATTCTAAAATTTATGTAGAAATGCAAATGGCCAAGAATAGCCAAACTGATCATGAAGAGGAGGAACAAAGATAAAGACTTATATTACCAGGTATCATGAGGTATTATAAAGTTATAATAATTAAGACTGTGTCCAAGAATAAACTGACAAATAAAACAAAAGAAACAGTATATCTACACATGTAAAGTTACCTGATTTATGACAAAGTCACATGTCAGAGCAGTAGATGAAGAATTGACTTTTCAATATGTGGTGGTTGGTCAATTCAATCTCCAAATGGCAGAAATAAATTCATACCTAGCCTGACACCATACACAAAAATCAGTTCCAGAAGGAATGCAGATCTAATTGTGAAAGATAGCTTTTAGAAGGAAGCATAGAAGAGCATCTTCATGCTTTGGAGTAAGAAAAGAGTTTTTTGCAAGAACTGATTCAGATAGGACCTGATTAGAAATAGAAGTCATTATATCAAAAAGACACATGCACTTGTATGTTTACTGCAGCACAATTCACAATTGCAAAGATGTGGAATTAACCTAAGTGCCCATCAATTCTTGAGTAGATAAAGAAAATGTGATACACACATACACACACACACACACACACACACACACACACACTGGAATACTACTCAGCCGTAAAAAGAATGAAATAATGTCTTTCGCAGCAACATGAGTGGAACTGGAGAACATTATCCTAAGTGAAATATCTCAAGAATGGAAAAACAAATACCACATGTACTCACTTATAAGTGGGAGCTAAGCAATGGATATACATGGTCATACAGAGTGGTACAATAGATTTGGGGGATTCAGAAGGGAAGAGAGTAGGTGGGGTGTAGGGCATCAAAAATTATCTATCAGATACAATAGATACTACTCGGGTGATGGGTACACTAAAAGCCCTGACTTCACCGCTATGCAATTCATCCACATATCAAAACCACTTGTACCTCCTCAATCTGTTGAAATAAAATTAGTTAATTAATTAATACAAAACAAAAATAATGTAGGACCTGCAATTAAAAATGTACCTCTGATGTCACAGAAGAATAAGTCAATCAAAACTGGGGGTGGTGGTGACAACAGGTCAAAGGGGCAGAGATGGGCAGGGAAGAGATGCCTGGGGCCCCGGAAAGCTCGCGGGACGGGGAACACGCTTTGACTCTACAAAGGAAGGCTGAGCAAGGTGAAAAGGATTAAGATGTTTGGGTCTTGCTTCTTGGAACAAAAAAATATCTGGCCTGAGCTCTCAGAACTTAACATAGTGATTTAGGAAAGTCAGTTCAGGACACGGCAATGCTGGATGGACGGAGAAAGACACCAACGACCATGACGAGCTTCTGGGCAAAAAGAAATGCACACATTTGCTTGCCTTTAGGTTTACAACACTGCAATATACGTATGTGTGGAGATGAGAAGCTCATTTGAGGTCATGGGGCATTCTATCGATTCAGCATGATAAAGGCTAATGCCTCAAATTAACACTTCACTAATTGCCCTTGAGGGAGGGAACCATAAGATGCTTACTACATGTGATGCCCACAGAAAGAAATTACTTTAGAACAAAATGCAAGTCAATTTCGGTAATTTACATTGTATAATTTGGGCCCAGATACTGAGGGGACAGGGATCTGGGTGTTCTCAGGGTAGAGTGGCATTATCAGATAAATGGAGGAGGGGTGCTTGGAGCCATGTCTTTGAGGAAGGTCCTGTTTTGCAAATCAGTACACCAGGTCTTCAGGCATCATTCAGAATAGTTTCCTAGAAGAAAATTGGTCCTAACAATCACAAGAGATGGATGGAGACGCTTAATTGAACCAAGCTGAGATATGCAAATGGTTTCGTCTCTCCCCAGCATTCTGAGCTTACTGATTTCTCACCTAAACTTTCACTCCCTCTGTCACTTGAAAATAAAAACTGCACAGATGATGTATGACTTCTAGAGGACAGCAGTGAGAAAGCACGCTTTACCTGAGTTACTCTCAACATGCCAACCTGGCCATTAATCCTCATCACCTAGCATGGTTAGGAATGTTTGGCAGCTAAGTAAAAGAGGCCTAATAAGTCTAGAAGCCAGTCCTTTGGCCCTAAGGTTGCAAGAAAACAAAAGTCAGACAATGCAGCCATGGGTGGGGCAAGCCAGAAGTGATGAGTTTTCCTGCGCTGTGCTCTCCAGTAGGGAATTAAGAAGGAGCACTTTGCTCTGACTTGGAGCGCTAGGAAGTTGGGTACTTCAAAATCCTGCAGACTGTGCTAGGTGAGGTAAACAGCATTGTTAGAGTAGGAGACCAAAGACAGGGCTGAGACTGGATGCAGGGGCTTGCAGACTGGGCACAACCCTCAGGCAGAAGCTAACTAGAGGGGCTGATAATGGCAAGCAAGAACCAGCTTCAATCCCCCTGTCAGCTATCTCTATCACCTTACATGAACTTTGCCTAATTATAATATCATTTATATTGTAGTTTTAAATTTTCTCAGCCCTTGAAATTGCCATGACAGTTCCGAAACAACCATATAAAGTGTATAGTGAGAGGGAACCCAATTCTAGGAATTACTACCCAAACTCTTAGTAAAACTAAACCCTTAGCCTTGAATATTCCTCTTCTCAATTAATAAGACTTCAAAAGACCAGAAACCACTTCCTCCTGGGGCAGCTGTTCTTTTTGAGCCTGCCTGCATTTCATTTTCTCTCTCTCTCTCTCTCTCTCTCACTCTCTCTCTCACTTTTGCTTTCAATAAAGAACAAAACAAAACAAAACAAAAAAACTGTGACTTCCTTGTCTTACATGGTGCGTCCTGAAATTTTTTTCTCCCTACAATCACCAAGAACCTGGAAAAACCTTCACTCAAACGCCACTAACAGTGTGGCAGAGATTGGCCCACAGGGAGACTACATTTCTCAGCCTCCCTGGAGCTCAGGTGTGGCCATGGCATCTAGGCAATGGAATGAAGGCAGAAGAGATTGTACCCCCTCCAGTCCTAGTCCTGGAAATGTCCCACAGATATCACTCCATGCCCTCTCCCTCCTAATTCAGATGAGCTCGGTGGCCTGGGAAGCCATGTGTTGACAATAGCATGTGTTCACAATAGATCCAAGGAGAAAGGATCCTAGATTTCTGAATCATTACTTGGGGAAGCTGGGTGCTGATCAGTAACCCCACTTCGAATTTTACAGGAGTAAGAAATAATCTTCTATCAAACCATCACACATGATGTATTTTGGAGCTGTTTGTTGCAGCAGTTAGTGTCATCTTAATCGATACAGCATGTCTGTGTGATGACTACGCCTAGGAAACATGGGTCACTTGCCAGCTGTGGTGCTGACGCCCAGGCCATTCTGGATCAGTTAGCATTGAACAAAAGAAAAGAACAAGCCATAGGAAGCACATAATATTTAGAGTCCCTACATGGACCTGACAGAGGATCTGTGACCAGAAGGGTGAGGTATTCCCATCCATTCAACAGACCAGTGGATGAGACAGGTAACCAGGTCATCGCATGCATGCGATAGACCCATCACAGAATCCCTCCCGGAGTCTCGCAAGTCAAGAAGGACTTTCCAGGCAAGGGATGTTTGAACAGAGTCTTGACAAACAAACCAGGTAGAGATGAGGGTTGAGGTGAACCTGTAGAACCTGCAGAACACTGCAGAACAAGGAAACAGGGCTTGCACTAAATTACAAAGCTGGAAGGTTTGCCTGGCTGGAGTGTAGCCAGAGTGATGCTTCAGGGGTCCTCTAGAACAAGGACACAAAGACCAGGCTGAAGGGTGTGACTCTCCCTTCTCCTCTCTGGGTGGAGGCTGGGGAGGACCGGGACTTGTTTTGAGTGTGTCCGTGGCAGAGCAGAAGAGAGGAAGGTACATTAGCAGAGAGTAGTGACAAGGCCCCAGCAGGGAGGGGCTGCGGTAATTTCTGACCCAGCATGAGGAGGGACAGGTAAACTCACAAGGAGAATCCCAGAGCCCGGTGCATTCCGTGCATCAGAAGCTCCCCCTGTTGGAGGGAGGCTTGGAAGGGCAAGCTGCATCCCTGCCTGGGAAACCATCTAGAACAGTGACCAAGAACACTGACTGAGGAGTCCAACTCCATCCCGGTTCCAAACCCAGTGGCACCCCTTGGTTCCTAACAGTGTGACTTTGTACAAGCAACTTCACCTCCGTGACCCTCAGTTTTTCCATCGGTAGCAGCTGGGCTAATACCACCGTTCTCAAAGTATTATGTGAGCCACTGTACATGAAGCACACAGCACAGTGCCTGGCACATAGTAAGTGCTCAAGATACCCCCTCTTAGCATTCTGACCAGGAAAAGCGCCTGGCCTGGCGAGAATGGCAGGGGGCACAGCTGACGATGCGAAGGACAAGTGAACCTCCCTGTTCCCTCCCACCCCCATTCTAACATCGGGCAGAGTGAAGGACCTCTGAGCTCCCTTTAAGGTCCCATGGCCTGTGTACCTCAACTCTGTGATCTGCCATTGTGTGCCCTCCTTCAGCTCAGTTTCAGGAAAAACATCCCAGGCACCTTTGTACACTATCACACACTGGAAAACATCCTCTCGCTGCTCTCCGAACACTCCATCCCCATTTATTTATTTATTTGTTTATCCATCCATCTACCTATCTATTTATTTTGCAGGCCCGTTTGGCCCTGCGATGCTGGCGGGTCTCCGGGAATACCACTGAGCGATCAATCCTGGAAACCCGGCTCCGCACAGAGCTCCTCAGTAATGAGCGACCTCACGCCAGGAAAATGCCATCTCAAGAGCTGGTTGATGCTGCCCGCCCTGCCCTGCACCCCACCCGGCCTCCGGGAGGGAGCTAATGGCTGCTTAAAGGTGAGCTGACCCCAGATGCTCTCCGCACCCAGCAGGGGCCCCAGGGCGGCTGAAATGGCTGAAAAATAAATAAATGCGGGGTCTGCGGTCGCTGTGCCAGCATGCCAGGCCGGTGCACACGCAGGGCTGACTTTCTGTTTCGCAGGGTTCCGAGGACCCGCGGCGGCGTCTGCTCCTGCTTAGCAGTGGCCCGAGCGCCGGCTTGCCAGCCCGCGACAAGGCCACACAGCAGGCTGGCGTTTGAACTGCAAACAGCCGTTTGACAGATGACAGGATTTTCTAGATCCCAGTCAGAAAGGAAACAGTGGGACTGAGACCTGCAGAGAAGAGATCCTGACAGCAAGGAGCTGACAAAATTGGGCTCGGAAATGACAGGAAGCCGGGGGATGTGTATTCAGAAGACACGTGGAGGGGGGTTCTCTTTGTGACAGCCGGGAACCGTGCAGCTCATGGACCGAATCTGTTCAACAATTTAACCGTTCTCACCGCTGCCTCCAACGTGTCCTGACACTGCCGCTTGCTCTCCTAGAAATTAATTTCAAGAGCAGGGGTTTTATGATTGTTATTATTTTCAGTGTAATTACAACAAATGCTGAAAATCAAACTGAACAAATGCATCTTCGTCAGCAAATGACTTTTACTTTTTCTTTTCAAGGGATGGGCTTTTGTTTCTTTTCTTTCCTTTTGTCTTTTTTTATTTGCCCCTGAAATTGCTGATCTTCCAGTGGGGGAACAATGCAAGATTTAATTGCCTGGAACTGTATATCATATTTCCTCTCTCCGGAGGGTTCGTTATAGGCCCCAAACCAGAGAACTGCTCAGCCACCTTTTGCCTTCTCTTCCAGCTATTTTTGGGTTTTAATAATTATTCATTAATTGCACACTATGATAAGATCCTCACTGTTTTGAAACATTCTCCCTCTGGCCTCCCTACTATAAGAGACCTGATTGCGTGCCAAGAGCGTAAAATTAAAAATCAAAGTGCTACCTCTGAAAGGTTTAATACGTGCCATATTGAAAGAGTTTTTGCAGCTTACAGCCATTTTATTGCTCCGCAGCTCGAAGGAAAGTGGAGCTCTGTGTCGAGATTGTTCTCCTTTGAAACATAAGTCAACAGGACCAGCATTGGGGGAATTTTCCTCACAGCTGTTATCTCCTTTGGATGAGTGGCTTGTTTCCCCAGATAAAACTTGCCTCTTGCTGATGTCAGACCTCAAGGATAACTTCAGACTGCGGGAGTGAACCTCCCTCCAGGTTCTCTAAATTACAGACAAGCATCAGTTTAAAAGGGCAAATCCCACTCACAATGGCCCGTGAGGTTCTTAGAAATAGAATCCCAGACATCTTCCTGCAAAGCTACCCCCACCCCCATCCGCCATGTAACTCTGGATTTCATATTCCTTAAGGGAAGAGCAAGAAGCTGACTTTATGATCAACCTGATAAATTTTACACAGAGGTTCATTCAATATAGGATGAATGAACACAGAAATTTAGCAAAGGATAGGAAAAGGACGAGCTAGAATTTCTTTTAAAAAAAAACAAACAACATCTTGCAAATTTTGCAATTACTGTCACCCGCTGAAATATACAGCCCAGAGGAAGCTGATACTTGAGATCCAGAATGATACCCTAATTACCTTTGCATGATCAACATTCCTGCTTTCCTTTCATTCTTTGCCACGAAAGCTCTCTCATCCACGTCACCCCCAGCCTTTCGGTAAATCTCTCAGACTAAGGAGCTAGTGGGGGAATATACATCAAGACCAGAGCTAGGTGCTACCGAACTGTCTTTCCCTGATGGTGGCAAACCACTGCCTTTGGAAGGGAGTGGCAGGGCCCTCCACCTGTGGAGCCCTCCTCTGCATTTAGCACCCTTTGGCCATAAGGACAACTTGGGATTCCAGAAGGAAAGCTGGGGCTCTAGGAATGACTTTGTGGCTAAACATGATCATTTTGGATAGCCAGAGAGGAAAGACAAGATGGTATTAAATAGAATAATCTGGATTATAAGAATAAAAAGAAAGAGCAAGGAAATGGGGACTCATTGTGTATGTTTTATTACATTCGAACTGTTCAAGGCTTCCATTGTTTCCTTGACCAATAAAAGCCAAAGCCCTGGAACCTAAGACCCCAACACAAATCCTCTACTGTAAACAGAGTTCATTCAACCCTGAGCAAGCTTGGCCTGGTGTCGTTTCTGTGACTTTGCTCATAGCTCTTCCTCCACTATGAATACCCCCTCCACTTCCCTCCAAGACTTTCAGTTTTGCCCTTGCTTCAAAATCAGGCTCGAGTCTCATCTCCTCTAAGAGTCTTTCCCAGGGTAGTTCAAGGTAAAGCCCTCGCTGAGCCTCATCGCACTTTCTGCCTGGACTTCCTACTTTGCACTTTTCTCACATGGCTGTGAACGGTCTGTTTCTCCAACTAAATTCCAAGTACCCTGAAGATACAGCCCACATCTGAGCAGTTCCACATACCCTCACTTTGAACAGCATGGCAGCTGTGCTCAAGGGGTATCTGCTAACCGACAGTGCACTGGGAGCCTTGTTGCCATGTCTTCATTTTGGAAGTTCTGAGTGGTAGCTGCCACCTGAAGGGTGTCAAAAACCCATGAGAGTGGGTTTGGAACAGACGCTTTGGTACTCAATTAGTTATACACACATACACACACACACAGGCGGGCACATGCAAAATGCTCTATTTCAATTGTCTGTTGCTGCCTAACAAACCATCCAAAACTCAGTAGCTTAAAACAAAACCCATTTTAACATATCTCACAATTCTGTGGATGGGCTGGGCTTGCTTGGATACTTCTTCTGCTTCGTGTGATAACAGCTGAGGCTGTGCTCATCTGGGGTCTGAATGGGCTGAAATGTTCCAGGCGGCTTGCTCATGCATCTCGGAGGTCATGGCTGGAGGGCTGAGCTCTATGGGATTGCTGGGATGGTGGGACATTGTCTCTTTACCTCCATGTAGTCCAAGAGCCTCCCCCTCTTCATGTGGCCTGTCCCTGTGGCCTCTCCAGCAGTGTGGCAGATGTTTATGTGGCTTCTCAGGGCTCCCAAAAAGCACAAAGATGGAAGCCACCAGGATTTCTTAAGTCTTAAGTGCAAGACCAACACAGCATCATTTCTGCTGCATTCTATCGGTCAAAGCATGTTACCAGCCCAGGCCAGAATTGTGAGGAACTGCACAACTGCATGAAAACTGCAAGCCAGCACCGTAGTATGAAAATATCTGTGCTTTCTATTGGTGACAGAGTGGCAGTTCCCGCTAATGGTGAATGAGACTTGTTACCTAGATTCATAAGTGAGGAAATGTTAAATTTCAATTAGAATTTAATGGAAAAATGATTTTTTTATTCCATCCAGGTACTTAAACACCCTAAGTTTTGTCCCATGAGCCCCAGTGGTTCAGAGGACCCCAGATTAAGGACTGCTTAGTTGAGAGCTGAGGGCACTCCCAGTAAGGCATGAGAACATTGGCACAGCGGCACGCAAAGTGATCTCGGAGATCATCCAGGCAGCCTAATCCCAGGTCACAAACTCAAGTGCCTTCTGAGGCTGGGTGCTGGGGTGGGTAGAGAGGAAGGTAACAGGGAGAACTTCGACTTGAGGTTAAAAGACACAGAAAGCATGCAAAGGCACACACGTTCCCTCTGCTGCCTTTGGTCAACAGTGTGAGGCCCCTGGTTCTGAGAAAGAAGGCCCAGCACACAGAGGGCACTTCTCCAAGGTCACAAAGCGAGGGTCTAGAGAACCCAGGTCTCAGGTATGCTTGACGGTGACTCTGGAGGTGAGCTCTAGGATCTCGACTCTACCAGCTCCCTGTTTCCCCTAGACATCGTTCAAGCTGTCCCTGTATGCCGTGTCCATTAACTGCCATCCTTGGAAGAGAAAGACGCACTTGCCACTAACACGGCAGACAGAAAGTGCTCCTGTCCGTGCCCACACACTGATCCCCAGACCACCCTAAAGCAAACAGATCGTCCTGTCAGTTTTTCCCTCAGGACCCTTTCTCCAGGCCCGGAACCATATCTCAGCTCAACAAACCCTTAGCGCCATCTACTCCAGAACACCTCGCAGCCCTCATTCCAGCCCTTTCTAGCCCAGCGACCTCCCCCTTCTGGTGCTACTGCCCAGGGCCTTGTCACCACGGAATTATAGAGTTTGTGTCATCTTCCCCCTCTCCCCTGACTGCTTCCCTCCCTGACTCATGCCTGCACCATGCCACGCTAACCTACTGCTCCCTGCCGCCACCCTGCTGTTACTGGGGCACGTCTCCTTCTCAGACAGAGGTGACTTTAAAAAGAAGACACGAAGAGGCAACGTCTAAGGGTGAGGAATGTGTTCCAAGTGCTGGGGTTTCAGGCACAGTGGCATGCAGGGGTCATGCAACACAAGAGCTTTCCCAGTTAGCCCTGCGTGGAAATTGTTACTGTACATGGTTTTGAAATTTTCCTTTTATGAAGGACTTGCTACTGACCTGGCATTGTTTTAAGCACGTGGCTTGTTTTATCCCAGTTCACCCCACCATAAATCTAAAGGTAGATACTATTTGAAAGCTCTTTTTACAAGTGAGGAAATTGAGGCACAGAGAAGTTCAACAACTCACCTGTGTTTACAGGGCTATTGATTACATGTAACCAGGACTCAACTCTTTATCTCTGGGACTAGAACATTTCTTACTCTGTATCATATTATAATTTTTATTTTTCAGTTCCTGGGCCAGGTGGATGGAGAGAGAGCTGGTAGAGGAAGCACTGGGTTGCACACAAGACCTTCCTTCTGGCTCATTCCTCCTCAGATCCTCCCCACTACCCTGGCTCCCAGGCCCTCAGGGGTGAGGTTTTGCATTCTCAGGTGGAGGAGGCCAGGGCTCTGCTGGCCTGCCCCAGCTTCAGATGGCAAGCCTGCTAACTGGAAGTGACAGCCAAGCCATGAATATGTTTGTAAAAAGACAGCTCAGCATCTCAATTTAACTCTAACAAAATTCAATTTCACTTGGGGAACGATCTCCCTCTGGCCTCTGCTACCCTGCCCTGATGTCTCTCTTATTTAAATGTGTGCAGCTGGAGCCTTCTACTGCTCAGCCGGCTGGACACCCCTCAGGGATTCATAATAGGGAGCAAGGCACTGCTGGATTCATTAAATCCCACTGCCAAACAGCATCAGTCCTCAGCCAGGAACGGTTGGTAGAAGCCACGTTTCAAAAGCCACATATAAGAGAGGGGAAGGTCAGCCTATGGGTGTCCCGCAGGCATCCATCTTCCTTTGTATGAACCACTGCATCTTCCCAGGCCAGCGAGTAGGAAGGGACCAGAGAGAAAGTGAGCAGACGTGAGTTCCCCAGACCTTTCTAGAGAGCAGAGATGCTTCTGGGACTTACAATGTGATGTTTATTTTGGGCTGTGCCAAAAAGAACTGGGACATGGACCAGTCCAATGGCAGGGCTAATGGCACATTGAACATCCTCATTCCCACACCATGGCTTTGATCACAGCTTCCCTCCTTGCCTGGAAGGTCCTCCCACCTCCCCTTCCTCCACCCCACCCAAGTCCTCTTCATGTACCTCTTTCTGATGCCTTCTCCCCGAAGCCACACCTACCTAACCTTTGTCATTGTTAACCCTCAGAACTACAATATCCTTGTGCCAACAGCTGAAGGGCACAGGGTCTGGTGTCAGGCTACCTGGAGTCACGTCCCAGCTCCACCCTCTACCAATCGTGTGACCTTAGGAACATTTCTTTCCTAAGTACTTACTGACTGTACCTCAACTTCCCCACCGGTAAGATGAGGCAACTAGTACCTACATCATATATATGTTATAAAGATTCAATTAATAACATGGAAAGAGCTCAATGTGATGCCTGACACATGGTAAGCACTCCATCAATGTGAATCATTATATAATTTCATTTCTTGTCCTCCATACTCTGCCCAACCATGTATCCTCAGCTTCAACCACATGAAGCTGCTCTCCACTTTCTAAGCACCATGCATTTTTAAATGTCTTTACTTCTTTTAGTTCTCTCTGCCCAAAATTCTCTCCTGCAGCATCTCACCTAGCAAACTCCTATTCATCTGCAAAGTCCCTTCCTCTGAGGGGGCCTTGGTGAAGCAGCCAGATAGAATGACTTGGTCCTTTTTTGATACGTTCATAAAACTTTATACATAACCTTGTACATAAAAGGCACTTATCCTTCTGCTTTATGGTTAGTTGTTTAAAAGTCTATCTCTGCCATCAGACTGCAGGTCTCTCAAGAGACAGGTCGTATTCATCTTTTTGTCTGCAGCACTGAGCTCAGAGCTATGTGCTGTGTTTAATTGGATCCTTCTCTGGATGGGCTGTGTTCTCTCCCCAGGACCGTTGGCTCCGCTTCTTATGATGCCAAGGCCAGCGTCTTTTATGTCCTCACAGCTCAGGACTCAAAGGGGTTTTATTGGTGATAATGAATGCCCTCAACAACCATAGCTTCCGATAGGCAGTTCTTAGGGTCACAGTGGTTCAAACAAAGAACTCAGCTTATTCTTCTTCTTTTTTTTTTTCATTAAATCATTCTGGCAAGGGCTGATAGAATAGCCATCTGTGCCCAGACGTGAGCTGCTGCCATGAGAGGAGAGGAGGGAGTGCAACAAACAACAAGACCAGTGGCCTTGTCAAGTGGTACAGAACTGACAGCCAGACCCGACCTTCTCACATGGGATGTTTTATTTCACACACACATGGAACAGCCTGAGACTCACAGTAAAAGCAAAATCACACATGCTACAAGGCTGACACAGTAGGGTGAGGGTGGCTTCGTTAGGGAAAATGTTCTGGAAGGTAGTGAGTCACAGGCCGGGTTTTGAAGTAGATTTATGCAAACCAAATAGTGTACACGTGTGCACACACACATGTGTACACACATGCACACACCCACGAGTGTGCACATACCTTTCCCTGTACCTCCCACTTGCCCAACACTCTGCCATCACTATAATGCACTGTTTAAAAATCAGGTCTAAACAGCACAATGTCTGTTCTGACTTTAGTATGAATCAGTGGCCTTGACTGCTTGGAAGTCTGGAGGCATAAAAAGAGTTTGTTGAAAAGAATGTCGACATTTCTAGCTTTTGATGAATAGCTCCTGACTTTAGTGGATTTCAATAACCCACTTCACACACACATGCCCACAAATGCGCACCCTTTGTGATCACCTTTTCCCCCTTTTTATTTTTACTTGACACATGATAATTGTACGTATTTATGGAACAGAGTTTCATTTCGATACGTGTATACAGTATGTAATGATCAAATCAGGGTAATTAGAACATCCATTACCTCAACCATGTATCATTTCTTTGTGTTGGGAACATTCAAAATCTGCCTTTGCAGCTTTTTGAAAATGCAAAATAAATTGTTAAGTATAGTCACCCTGCACTGCTACAGAACACTAGAACTTATTCCTCCCATCTTGCTGTAACTTTGTATCCATTACCCAGCCTCTCTTTATCCTCCCTTCACCCTTCCCAGACTCTAATAACCACAACCATACTCTCTACTTCTATGAGCTCAAAATTGTGCAGCTCCCACTTACGAGTGAGAACAAGTGGTATTTATTCTCCTGTGTCTGGCTTATTTCACTTAACACAATGACCTCCAGTTTCATCAATGTTGTTGTGACTGACAGGATTTTATTCTTTTTAATGGCTGAATAGAATTCCATTGTGTATACATACCACATTTTCTTTATCCATTATCTGTTTATGGACATTTAGGTTGACTCCATATCTTGACTATTGTGAACAGTGCTGCAATAAACATGGGAGTACAGATACCTCTTTGATATACCGATTTTCTATCCTTTGGATAAATACACAGTAGTGGGATTACTGGATCACATGGTAGTTCTATTTCTAGAGGTTGAGAAACCTCCATACTGTTTTCCATATGGCTATACTAATTTAAATTTCCACCAATATTGTATAAGAGTTCCCTTTTCTCTACATCCTTGTCAGCATTTGTTATTTCTTGTCTTTTGATAATAGCCATACTAACTGGGTATGACAATATCTCATTGTGGTTTTAATTTGAACTTCCCTGATGATTAGTAATTTTGAGCATTTTTTCATATATTTTTTGGCCATTTGTATGTCTTTTTATGAAAAATGTATATTCAGATCTTTGCCCATTTTTAAATCAGATTATCAGGGAATTGTTCTTGTTGTTTGTTTTGTTTTGTTTTGTTTTTGCTGTTGAGTTCCTTGTATATTCTGGATATTAGTCCCTTGTTCAATGTATAGTTTACAATATTTTCTCCCACTCAACAGGCTGTCTCTTCACTCTGTTGATTGTTTATTTTGATGTGCAGAAGCTTTTTAGTTTTATATAGTCCCATTTGTCTAGTTTCATTCTGTGGCCTGTGCTTTTGAAGTCTTACCCATAAAATCTTTGCCTAGACAAATGTCCTGAAGCATTTCCCCCATGTTTTCTTCTGGTAGTTTTATAGTTTCAGGTCTTACATCTAAGCCTTTAATCCATTTTGAGTTCATTTTTGTATGTGGTGAGAGATAAGGGTCTAGTTTCACCCTTCTGCTTATGGATACCATTTTTCCCAGCACCATCTATTGAAGAGACGGTCTATTGTCCTTTCCCCAATGTATGTTCTAGCACCTTTGTGGAAAACCAGCTGGCTGTAAATGTGTAGATTTTTTATTTCTGGGTTCTCTATTCTATTCCATTGGTCTATGTGTCTGTTTTTATATCAATGCTGTTTTGGTTACTACAGTTATATCTATGCAGTTTTGGTTACTACAGTTTTGCAGTATATTTTGAAGTCAGGTAATGTGATGTCTCTAGCTCTTTTATTTTTGCTTAGGATTGCTTTGGTTATTTGGGGTCTTTTGTGGATCCACATACATTTAAGGATTGATTTTTCTATTTCTGTGAAGAATTTCATTGGTATTTTGATAGGAATTACATTGAATCTATAGATTGCTTTGAATAGTACGGTCATTTTAACAGCATAATTCATTCAATCCATGAGCATGGGTTGTCATTCCATTTTTTGTATGTGTCCTCTTTAATTTCTTTCATCAGTGTTTTGTAGTTTTCATTGTAGAGATCTTTAAGCTCCTTGGTGAAATTTATTCCTGGTTATTTTATTGTTTTTGTATTCATTGCATGTGTAATTGCTTTCTCGATTTCTTTTTCAGCTAGCTTGTTATTGGTGTATAGAAACACTACTGATTTTCGCATGTTGATTTTGTATCCTGCAACTTTGCTGACTTTGTTTATCAATTCTAAGAGTTTTTTTGGTGGAGTCTTTAGGTTTTTCTATATATAAGATCATGTCATCTGGAAAGAGGGACTATTTATTTCACTCCCTCTTTTCCAATTTGGATGCCCTTTATTTTTTCTCTTTCCTAATTGCTCTGGTCAGGCTTTCCAGTACTATGTTGAAAAGGGGTGGTCAAAGTAGGCACCTTGTCTTGTTTCAGATCTTAGCAGAAAAACGTTCACCTTTTGCTCATTCAGCATGATGTTAGCTGTGGGTTTGTCATATATGGCCTTTATCGTGTTGAGGTATGTTCCTTCTATACCTAATTTGTTGAGAATTTTTATCCTGGAAGAAGACTATAATCCAAGTAATCCAGAAATGGAGCATTCATCCTGTGCAGAGAAAAATCCTCTCCCCAGCTACAGATGCCACCTCTAGCCATTGTAAGCTACCCTCAAAAACTGTTGCAAAGGCAGACCAGGAGAGATGGGAACGCAAGCCAACCCCTCCTCTCTTGTGGAAAAACACAACAAAACAAACACTTCACCACATTCTTCCAATTATGAGTCAGCACAAGCATCATGACATAGGATGGAAAAATAGATTTTTTTTCTCTATTTTTTTTTTAGGCGACAGAGTCTCACTCCATCACACAGGCTGAAGTGCAGTGGCATAATCACTTCTCACTGCAGCCTTGAAATCTTGGGCTCAAGCAATCCTCCTGCCTCAGCCACCTGAGTAGCTAGAACTATGCTACCATGCCTGGCTAATTTTTAAAACAAATTTTTTTTGCAGAGATGGGGTCTCACTATGTTGCCCAAGCTGGTCTCTAACTCCTAGCCTCAAGTGATCCTCCTGTCTCAGCCTCCCAAAATGCTGCGATTACAGGTGTGAGCCACCACACCTGGCCTCTACTTTTTCAAAAGTTTTGTTTCTAGGGTCTTGAGGGGAAGAAAATCCATAAGCTCCCTTGGAATCCTGTTAAAAACAAAGTCCTCTCAAGACTGGCTTACCCACCCCAGCAGGAGCCGCTTCCTCCACTCCCAGTACAACTTAGACCCTTAAGAGCTCTTGATTGAAATGGAGAACTCATCGTCCTCCACATAAACCACCTTACACAGTCATGAAAATGGCTTGGAGACCGCTCCTCAGCCTCCTGCCTCCTTATCAACTGATGTTCATGTTTTGTTCATTTCCCACCACATCATTTTCCAGTGTCTGTCCCTCGCTTTTTTGTGCCCAGATGTTCTCCATGGGCCAAACCTGTGCCAATTACATTCTCATTCTTTGAGGACAGGGACCTTGTTGGATGTCTCTAGGTCCCCCACATAACATCTTATGTAAGATCAGAGGGGCCTAGACTTTCCATCTCAAAGGCGCCCCTAGGATTGCCTGCCCAGTGGCTCTCAAAGCCGGTGTAGATCAACATGCCCTGTGGGGCCTGTCTGCCCCTCCTCACCTTCATGAAAGTCCATTTTAGTCTGCCTAGTGTGGAATTCTTAGCTTCTGCATAATTTCCAGGCTCCCTGGTGGATGCAGATGCTTGTGGAAGTTCTGTAGCCTGCCCCTCACTCTACAGAGGAACAGCCTGGTCTTTGCACAGTTCCACTCTTAGGGGGTGGCAAACCTCAACACTAGAAAGCTGGACTCCAGTTGCCCTGGCCTGGCCATGTGCTTTCCACCTTATGCATGTTCTTATCCCGGATTCACACTAGAATTCAGAGACTTAAAAGAAAACAGATAAACAAACAAAAAACCAAATGATTGCTTAAAAAAAAAATACCCACCCCAGACCAATCAAATCACAAACTTTAGGGGTGGGGCCTGGACATCACTATCTTTTTTAAAAATCCCCTTGACAATTTTAAAGTCCAGCCAGAATTGAGAGCCAGTAGGCTTCCCCGAGCCACCCTCAGTCAACACTGGATGAATGAATACCTGCAAACAAATGCCTTCAGTCGGAGGACTGGAACCAATCTATATGCATCAGCCAGTGCCTAGCTACTGACTAAAGATAAGGTCAGACTTTTTCAATGAGCATGAATTCTCAGCCCCAGAAGGAGCTGCCACCAGCCCATCCTCCTGCCTTTGAGCCAGAGGCCAGGGTGCTGCAAATCAGGCTGCCCAGCCCTCGGGAAGCCAGCCCTGCTCTTTCCGCTGCCCTGCCTTGCTGTCAGTCTCGGGCACAAACAGTTACCGACAGATTAGCTGAGCCAAGCTTGGCTGTGCTGGTTCAGCACCATCAGCACAGAATGACAAAATCAAAGGACCCAAAGCTGCGCACTGTCCGTGGGAGCCAGGCTTTGGGCATGGGATTGGAAGCCCCTGTGTGCCTTGCCACGGGACAGGCAAAGTCTCTTTCCTAGACTTTGAATTTGAGGACACTTCTGCCAAGTGGGTCAATAGTATTTGGAGCTCCCTACTCTGGGAATCTGGTGGAGAAATTTCCATGATCATTTTATATTATCCTTTTGTTCCCCTATCAGATATCCTTCAGCTGATTTATAAATGGCTCACGAACACACGTACAGTGGGAAACCATACACAAATGCCTATCCCTTTACAGTGTTCAGCAAAGTCCGCACAGCCTGGTAAAGCCCCAAGACTATCTCAGCCCACCAGGCAGGGTTTCCAAGAGTGTTTCTGGATCTGCTGCTTCCTCCTCTACCTGACAAGTGCTAGTGATTTCAGAGTCCCCTGAGCAAATGTTTGATTTGCTTCCCTGCATGAAGCAAATTCCTTTACTCTGTGCCCTGTGAAGGGACTGTCAAGTAAGGGCCTGCTCTGTGCACCAGCTCCCAGTGTCCCAGTGTGTCATCCCAACATACCCAACAAAGACAACGAGCTGGTGAAACCTAGAGCCAGGGAGAAGCTCAGAAGGAAGAAAAGGGCCTGCAGAAGAGCAGGTGCAGGAGCTGGAGCTGTTCCTGTCGCCCCGGACTGGGCAGCTGGTGTCCTGGAAGGGAGTGTAAGCAGAGCTGCCTATATCTGGGGCTTTTATCCCCTTTCATACAGCCTGACCCCAACTCAAGCCAGCCTTCCACTCAGGTGTCCAGGAACTAGAAGCTCCAGTCCACGCTGTGCCGTTACTGTCTCTCTGCACTTAGGCCTAGCACAAGGTAAGGCTAACAGTGCAGAGTCTCATGGGCCCTGTCCCAAGTCCCCATGCTATCCCTGTCCTAACCAAAGCCTGGTCCCACTTCTTCATTTCTGCCCTGGGCTCCTTTCAACCTTGAAGGGAGGGCAAAGGCCACAGGACCCACACTGGCAAGTGGCACAAGGGAAATGCATGCCACCAAATGCAAGATTGAAGCATGGCAATTGAACCACCTGGAGACAGCCATAGCAACATAAAGCCATATAAAGCCAGTGGTATAAAGCTGGCTTTGCACAGCAAACACGATCCAATCGGAAGGTAAAGCAACATTCTCACCTGGACTATGCATGGGAATCAACTGGGGAGCTTTTAAAAAAATACTTATACCTGAGTTTCATTCCCAGTGGACACCCCCGCCACTTTAATTGGTCTAGGGTTCAGGCTGGTCACTAGGATGTCTTTAAAGCTTCTCAGGTGATATAATGTTCCAAGACTGAGCCAAGACTGAGAAGCACTGGCCACGAACTGTTCCAAGTATTCCAAGCGCTTTACAAATATTGTTTAATCCTCATATCGCCCCTATGAGGTAAGTACTGTTATTAGACTCGTCTTACAGATGAGGAAACCAAAGCACAGAGTTACTATATGGTGCATTTGAAATAAAACACAACCAGAGGCCAGGCGTGGTGGTTCACACCTGTAATCCCAGCACTTTGGGAGGCCGAGGCAGGAGGATCACTTGAGCCCAGGAGTTTGGGATCAGCCTGGACAAGATGCAAGACTCTGTCTCTACAAAAAAATTTAAAAAATTAGGCAGGCATGGTGGTACATGCCTATAGTCCCAGCTACTTGGGAGGCTGAGGCAGGAGGATCACATGAGCCTAGGAGTTTGAGGGTGCTGTGAGCTATGATGACACCACTGCACTCTAGCCGGGGCGACAGAGCAAGACCCTGTCTTAAAAAAAAAAAAAAAGAAAGAAAAATTGGATACTCTGACCCTAGAATTTTTATCTTTCTATCCTGCCTTTAAAAGCTTCTCTCTGTGTCCATCTCTCCAGAATAAAAGTAAAAACTGATGCTACAGTACAGATCACTCGGGACCCGAAACACCCTGAACCGGAGGCAAAGGGTTTGGTGTGGTTTGGTTTGGATGGGAGGCAGGGGAGGGATTTAAATCTCTGAGTAACTGTTTCAATTCACTACTAAATATTTAGTGAACATTTACTGTGTGCCAATTTCTATGCCCAGAGGGACAGGAAAGAAATACTAGATAGGATCAAGCAAAATCAGTTCTCTGTGCCTCTAGGATCCCTAACATCCCTGCCATAAAAATTTTACTATCTATTTAGGAGGCGAGACACATACACACAACCAACAGCAACACAAGACTCTTTTTACATTTAGAGATCCTGTCAGCCAAAAAGGACCTGGGACATCATCAAATCCAACATTCTTTTTTAATGAACTGTGTGAAACACACCCAGAGGACTAAAATGTCTTGCCAGGGTCACCCAGCCCCTGTTCCCCACCCCTTGTTACAGGGAGTTTGAAGGCAGCTTGGTGGCTATGAGGTATCTCCCGGTGACAAGGCAGGACATGGCTGACGGGCATCCTCTGACGTCTCAAATGGTAAGAGTCACCCACACTGGCAAGTCAGTTCTTCCCTTCCTCATCTCAGCTAATGGCAACCCCATTTTCCCATTTGTTCAGGCCAAAAACCTTAGAAAGTATCCTATGTGTAATAAAGAATTTGGTTGGCCTTTGTCCCCAACTTCTGGGAATTAACCTATAAACCCCTGGAATTTCTGAAGTGATTGGAGCATCTTCATTTTCATGTTGGACTCCTTAGACCATGCCTGACAATTTATGCTAATGAGGTGACTCATGGTGAGTTCCTACATAATTTTTGCTAATGATTTAACTCAGGATGGGGCTGGTCACATCAGGAAGACCAACTGTGAGATCAGAAGGTTGGGACGTTGGGACACATGATAGCAGCCTGACCTCCAGGGGGAGGGGAGGAGAGCTAAAGACTGAGTTACGTGGGCCATGATTCAATCAAGCGGGCCTATGTAGTAAGACCCCAATAAACACACTGGACACTGAAGCTCAGGTGAGCATCCGTGGTTGGCAATACTCTTAGAGTATTGTTGTCATATTAATACACTGGTGTTGGGAGGGCAACATGTCCCTAAGGATGGAAGCTTTGCATTTGGAATGCTCACTTGTCACTCTATGCAACTCTTCTAATTTGTATCCTTTTTGCTGTAGTAAAACTGTATTTGTAAGTATAGTGCTGTCTGTGAATTCTGTCTTTCTAGCAAACGATCAAACCTGAGGTTGGTCATGGAGACCCCCAAATTTGGAGCCAGTTGGTCAGGAGTGAGGGTGGCCATGGGGACTCATGAATTTGTAACTGGTGTCTCAAGTGAAGACAGTCTTAGAGGACTACACCTTTAATCTGTAAAGTCTGGCCCAACTCCAGGTACCCAGATACCTCTGTTGCTCTCACATTCTACCTCCAATCTGCCAGGAATCCCATTGGTTCCTCTTGTACAATATCTCCAGAATCTGATCCCTTCCCACCTTCTCCGCCGCTTCCACCCTGGCCGCAGCCATGCAGCTCTGACTTGGATTACTGAATTGGCTTTCTAACCACTCCTTGCTGCCACTCTTGCTCCTCAGGCTCTGCTATTCTCAACACAGCATCCAGAGTGAGCCTTTTAAAGCCTCAGCCAGGGCAGATCATGCCACTCCTCAGCCCAAACCCTCCCACGGCTCCCGTCCACCTCGAGAAAAAGGTGAAGTCTTTATGTGGCCCCCCCATGTTCTGGTCCCCACCACACTTTTTTCTCTGACCTCACTGCTTGCCACCCTCTTCTGCCTGACTCTGTTCGACCCCGGCAGCCTCGCTGAGCACACCGGCTGTGCTCCACGCTGGGGCTTCTGCACCCGCAGTGCTCTTTCCCTAGACACTCTCATGCTCACCTCGCACCTCTTCCAGGTATTGGCTCAAATGTCGCTGTCTCCAGGGAACCCTCGCTGACCGCCTTCTGTAAAATTTCACTCCCATGTTTTATTTTTCTCCTTAGCACGAATTACCATTTGGCATACTATATACATAGTATTTGTTTGTTTGTTTTCTTATCCTCCCTCCACCAATTAGACAATAAACTACACGATGTCAGGGATTTTTGTCTATTTTGCTCTCAATGTCTAGAATACCATTTGGCATTTAATGAACTCTCAATAAATATTTATTGCACAAATGAACAAGTTCCTGTTCACCAAGTAGACTATGATTACAATTTGGGCTCTCATTCATTGCTGGCGGGAATAGAAAATGTCCACCCTGGAAGACAGTTTGGCTCTAAACCAAACACACGTTGGCCGTGTATGTACCATAGGACCCAGAATACCACTCCGAACCATTTACCTGAGTGAATGGAAAAGGCGTGTTCACACAGAAGCTTGTAGATGAATGTTTTTAGCAGTTTTATTCACAATTTTATTCATAATGTACCCAAACTGGTAACAACTAAGATGTCCTCTCCTGCCGTGTATCCATGGTGAAGGTGTTGATCTGTGGATACAAACACCGGGATCTACATCATAGTTGTGTTTCTCATTTTACATCTCCATTATAAATTGTCAGATTGGCACTTGAGTTTTGGTGCATCAGTCTCCCCAGGTGGTTGGTGGGAGTCCATCCCTGGAAGACAGAGCGACTCTCAGTGTGCTGACAGTAAGGATGGGACAGTGCTTGGGCTGGAGTGCCACCATCAAAACAAGCCTCACCCTCTACAGTCTCTCGGGTTTCACTCAGCGTCTGCCCTTGCAGTCTGATGCAACACCATTTGCTTGGCTTTGAATCAAAGGTTGATAGGCCTCAATGGGCCATACGTCCTGCCTTGTCCACCCCTCATTCCACTCATGTAGGAACAGAGTGGAATGAGTGTTTGTCTAAGGTCACACAGGTAACCAGTGACAGTCTGGGTTAGAAGCTCAGGGATAGTCCACTGAGGGCCTAGCCACTGTGTGTATGCGTGTGTGTACATGCATGTACCTGTGTGTATCTTCAACTTCACTTGTTTTGTTTCCTCCTTCTGTCTAAACCTTTCCTTCTCATTCTTATTCCTTAGATTTCTCTTAGATTCTTAGATTCTTATATCTTAGACTCCTTAGATTTCTCTTCTTGGTTTGATAAGAAACATTGCTAGCTAGAAAATGCTAGCAATGAAACCCAAAGACTGGCCAATGTGTGGTTTGTTTAAATATTGCCTATCAGCATTTTTGCATTTGACTTTCTGTTCCTCACTAGCTTCAAGTTTTTGCTTGGTTTTGACCAAACCCAGTACCATATCAAAGAGCAAATCATAAACTCAGTTTGTGTTTAGTTTTACTATATGAAAAAAAAATGAGAGCAGCTTTATTTCTACAAAGGCATGTTTGTGGTTCAAGTGATTTTTAACCAGAGCTCGTACACCCATAGGGGTTACTGAGAAATAAAATTAAGGACATCAGTCCCTTTCTCCTACATATTAAATTACAATGCCTTCCCCACCTTCCCACTTCCCTTAATAAAACCAACACCCAAACTCATCACTACGATAGAACCAGCTACCCCATATCTTGCATCACAAGGGAGAAAAAGAAGATACTCTTTCAAGTTAAGTGTAATTTTAATCTTTACGGGTCTGACAGAGCAATGGGATACCTTTTGTTTGGGACATATGGACAGCTTGAATTGAAACATAACAAAACCAAATGGGATTTTAAGAATGCTCTTCAAGGGAGAAAAGCAAAAGGAAAGGCGCCACAAGTCAGCTACATCGAGGGACAGAGGCCACTTCTCATGGCCACTTCTGCACACAGCCCAGATGCCCTTTGATGTGTCTGAGTATCCAGGAGATCTTGGCTCACGCTGAGACATCAAGCTGGAACTCAAAGAGGAGCATGGTGCCTACTAGTTCAAATGAAATTAGCTTAAAGGATATGAAAATTTTATCAGATAAGCAAAATTAATTGAAATTACATCTCTGCCTAGAAGATATGCACACGGACAAAATGATCCAATACAATGTGACAATTAAAATCTCATTATGTATCCCATCCCCAGTGATCCATGGGAGACTGGAGAGCTGGGGGAGGGGAGGCTGAGCCTCTTGGCTCAGCGGCTGATGTGGAGGAAACATGGTTGCCAGGTAACTGCTTAGTAACCAAGGAGGCAATGGGGTGGGGGGAGAGACAAGTACCAGAAAGGCCGCCTCCAAAGCTTTGTTGCAGACACTGGCCCATGATTCCTTAGCTGGACCTACATAACTCAACAGTCCCTGGAAAGATGAAAAGCCCTCAGTCAGTCAATTCACCTTTGGCTTACACAACCCAAAATGGTTAATCCGATGGATTTTTTAAAAAATTAATCAACTTGACCAATCAGTTGCTTAGGCATCACGCAGAGCCTAAGTTAGAGCAATTCTATGGGGAAGCAAAAGCAAGAACGTGCCAGGTTTGCCATCCGGTCTTTTCTGCTCGGTTCCTGTGTCTCCCCATCTGAGGCTGATTCCAAGGGTTGCTGCAAAATACCTCCCCTCCCACATCCTCTTCTATAATGTGCCTTTGTCACACTCGCCTCTAGGCGTAGAGCCAATCCTTGTTCACTGGAACATTCAAGCTTGGAGCCTGAGCCTCCATGTCAGAAGACGTTTAAGTCTGACCTCCCCGAGCCCACCATGCTGCAACAAAGCCAAGTGACAAGTAGTCTTTGTTCTTTTCTCCCAGACATCCCAGCAACCCAGGCCCCAGACATGCAAATGAAGAAGCCTCCAGGTAATTCTAGCTTCCAGCCATCAAGGGAGCCCTAGCCTCCATGTTTTTCCAGTTGAGATTCCAGCCATCATGGAGCAGAATCAAGACATTCTCACTGTGCCCTGTCCTGCCACACAGAAACCATGAAGCATAGTAAATTGGCTGTTGGTTTAAGCCAGTGAGTGTTGGGGTAGTTTGTCTTGAAGCAATAGTAACTGAAATAAGACGCTTGGCCACCCTTCCCTCTCACTTCTGCTGAGGAGGGAGAATGTGTGATGGGAAGAGAACCACCCCATTACTAAAGGGGTACAGATGGGAGCTGGGCCAGTCCCCCAAGGCCTTCCATTCATACAGTGTTAGCCCTTGGCTGCCTTTTTGAATTCTAGCACTTTCACCATCACAATCACCAACACCTCTTCCCTTTTCCTCTACCTCCCCTCTTGCCACCAGCTCTATTTTCCCAGGCTAAACCTTGAAACCTACAATAGGATGCCAGGATCCTATACTTCAGGAGCTACACCCATATTAAAGCCCTTGGTTAGAGACCTCAGCACCACTAACGTGAAACTCATGAGCTTTAAGAAAGCTGGTTTTCATTCATTCCTCCTGTCAACTCTTTATGCTCATAATAACGTGCCCTCTCTGGTCTCTCATCAGGAAGTGCATGGCCAGCAGAAAATAATTTATTTTAACATTTATTAAGGACAAACCTAAACAGGAAAGCAAAGACATTCTCATTTTTTCAAGTCTTTTCCACAGTTTGAAGCCAAATAACACAAAATATTCCAGCTTTTATCAAGGATCTTGACCCTAACATAGGCCCCAGCTCTGAGCAGCATCTGTTCCATAGCAGTATCCTGGATCTTAGCCTATTATGATAGAGTTAGCTAAAAATAACTGGAGAGATGGCCAAAGAGCCACAGATCTCCTAGTGTGCTATAGAATCTTGGGTTTCTCTGTTTTTGTTTGTTTCGAGACACTTTTTTTTTTAAGACAGCTCAACTACACTGAAACACCTGACAGCTCCCACTTTCGGCAGATACAGTGCTGGTGAAATGCCACAATGATCTACATGGATCCGAATCAACCATCCTATCTCTCCAGAACCAAAGCTTTTAAACATAGTCCCTACCTACTGCAGGACTGTTTACGATCTTAACTGTGGAAACATATTTTCAATCTTTTAATGATAACAACCGGAAGACCAGATTCAATATATAAACTTTCTCTCAACGCAATTTGAGAGATGTCCACATTTTAAAATCCCACTTTCCATTGCAGCTAGTTTATTACACCAGAGATATTGCCTGTCTTCCTGATGGTCATTAACTTGAAAGAAAATCTAAAGAAACAAACTATCCACTGTTTCCTGAAAAGCTAGAAATATTGCTGAGATTCACTTAAAACTAGGTAGAGGCAGAAACAAATTCAGAATCCCATAGGGTGGGCACAAATCTACAATTTCAGTCCGCACCGTATTCTTTCAAAGACCCAGCAATCTGTGCACTATGCAATAAATGTCTGCATGAATTCCCCTAGACTATCTCTAATTATAAGCTTAAAGACTATCACGTTGTGGTTTAAATAGGGACTGTGATGTTGCCAGGCCAACACCACCAGCTTTGCTGTGGAAATACCTTGATTGATTTCTCTCCAGGAAGACAGCAGTTGAAGTTGCTAAGGCACCTAAGGGTGCCTCATCTGGGTGAATTCTCAGGGACACCACTCAACATGGCAGATGGCAGATAGTACAGCAAGATCCTCCTAAGGAAGAGATGCTAGATGGAAGGAACCCTTTGGTTAGCCAGCACACTTTGCAAACTCACGTGAACTAAAATAAAATCTTAAGTCCCTCCCCACAACTGACTGAATGGGCCCCCTCTTGGCCAAAGGGACCCCAGAAATACTCTAAAGCTGAGTTGTTGGCCATAAGAAGGGAGGTCAGACATGCCTCACCATGCCCCCATCCCTTCTTGGAGAGGTCCTTTGTAGCTCATTAACAGGTCTAAGGCTATAGAAGACAAAGCTTAAACCACACCTGCAGGTATATGTCTCCTGGCTTGTCTCTAATTAACAGACTTTCCTTATCTTAACTTAAAACATTGCAAGCCGTTAGACAAAGCTTCATTTCTTTAACCAATTATAAATCAAAGAATCTTTGAACCCGCCTATAACCTGTAATGCCCAGCTTGGAGATGTCCTGCCTTTTTGGGCCAAACCAATGTACACCATCCATATATTGATTTATGACTTTACATGTAATTCCTGTCTCCCCGAAATATATAAAACCAAACTGTAACCAAACCACGGGTAGACCACTTGCTCAAGGCTTCTCCCGCTTGGCTTTCTGGGCCATGTTCTTACATATTTGGCTCAGAGTACACCTCTTTAAATTATTTTACAGAGTTTGGGTGCTTTTCCGTTGACACTCAGAAGCCTTAGCGTGCCTGTCACCAGACCGTTTTACAACGGACTTGCTGAATAATGCAAGACGCAGAGTCTGAGTGCTGGCGCCGTGCCTCTGGCATCACCAACATACTGCTCCTGTCTATAAATACAGACTATAAATGTTGCAAGTGGACAGCTTTATTTTTTTGTCGCTCCCCCCACCCCCTTTTTTAAGTGTTGGAGGAGATAGCGCAGATACTTCACTGTCTTTCTTTGAGGAACACCAAATGCTCCAACATTAGTGTTATTAACATATGCATTAGCTCGAGCTGATTTGCTCCCGCAGCGGCGGCTCCCAGCTTGCCACCCATGAATCAGATACCGCTAATGGGCGTGTTAATGAAGTTTCTGCAGTGCAATCGGTCCCTCCTAGAGGGGCATTAAAAACCCGCGGAGGAGCCCGATTGCTGTGGGTTGATTTCCTTCTCTTCGGCCCCCTAGGCTGTCCCACAATAAAAGCAGCTAAAGCCCACCCCAATAAGTGCCGAGAGGCAGCCGTGTGATCACGCCTGAAATGTCTTTCCAAATCCCAGGCAGCAGGAGGGAGTTAATTACAAAGCTACTGGCTGTCCCAGTCTCGGCCACCGGGCGATCTGCGTCCAGCTAGGGTTCTGCAGCGTCCAGTGAGCCCAGATGACCTGCAGCCCAAGGAGGGTCCCGCAGGGGTGGCAGGATGAGGGCCCAGGACTACAGCCCTACCGAGAGCTCGAGCCCCGCATCCGGTGGCGGTGGCGCAGAGGGTGCTCCCCCAACAGGCCGGATAGCACTCGCGGATGCAGCAGAGAAAGCCGCTTTTCTGGCAGTTTGGGAAATGTGTGCGAGTGCAACTGACATCGGTCACTACGGGCGGGGTGGGCGGGATGGAGTTTGCAGGGAAATAAGGGAAATAAATTCCTGCGCTTGGATGAATGTGGCCTGCTAGGGACAGGGACCCCGTGCAAGCAGGAGGTGACTTCTCTCCAAGCGCCTTAGGAGAGCCCAAAAATTCCTGGAGGAGAGCAGCGGCCCGTAAGGTTAGGGGAAGGCCCAGGGGACAGGGAGCCTCTGTGAGCCTGGCTGAGGGCGGGAGTGACATGACTCCCTTCCAAGGGCCCAAGGAGAACCCAGAAGTTGCTGGGGGAAAGCCGTGAGGCGAGGGGGACTGTCCTCTTCAGTGGGTGGAATAGCTCCGGAAGGCCGGGTTTGTCTTCAGGCAGGAGTTCCTGGTATATTAAAGAGTGCCAAAACACCAAAGCACTGAAAAGCACTGGCACGTGTCTGTGTTAAGTCCTCTCCCGGGTCCATGACTGGCCTTCCTGGTGGACCGTGCTGGCAGATGGTGGGGACAGCAGAGCCTGGGCCTGGCCAAAGGCCACCCTGCTCCCCAAGCCCAGGTTGCTAATAAGGTTCTGAGATCTGTGGAAATCAGAATCTCCAGAAATTCCCTCTCCTACTGTTAGAAGTCCATAAACACAATTGTGCAGACCACCCAGGTGAATGCAGCCAGATTAAGAGGATTATTCCAGTGTGGGGACGTGGACACTGGTAATTGTGTACCAGACATCTCATTTTCTACCAAATTACCTCTGAGAGCCTTATTTGCATCAGATCCTGTTTGTTTTTCGAAACAAGGAGTTCTTTCTTAGAAGCCTCCAGAAGCTGGTGAGTCCTCCTCCCTGCTTTTTATCTTCCTTTTTGAAATATAACCATGTTTTTCCTCTGAAAGAACTGGGGACTTGGCCAGCCTCCCCTCCAGACAGAACATAGCCCACCCAGGCTGGTGCAGAATGGGGCTGAGAATCTTCCTAAGCTTCCTTCCCTCTGAACTTTCCCTGACTCTGGGAATCTCTCCAGGACCTTCCAGCAAGGGAGTTAGCCCCAGGCAGTCTGCCCCAGCTCTTGCTTCAGAAACTTCCACTTTGTGCTGAATATTCAGCAGTTCCCACCAGGGTGGCCTTCACCATGGGTGTTCACTCATGTGCCTAACAACCCACCAGTGCTTTCTGGCAGTCAGACAGCCTTAGACGGGATCCTCAGGCCTTTCAGGGGAAGCCTTTCCTCTAACATGTCACACATAGATTGTTCTCTGGACTCATCCCAGCTCTCTGCCCCTACAGCCTCCGTAGTAGCCACCATGTCCCTTCCTTCTGCACACAGGCTGTGTGCCCTCTGGCCTGCGCCAGATGGGCACTGTCCCACCACGTTCAAGTGCAGCCTTTCCTTCAAAGGCCACTAAAATTCATCCCTCCACCCCAGCCATCAAAAAAAATCTCAACTTGTGGCAATTTAAAAATGTTCCACAAATTTTTGACTTTCCCTCCCTGGAAAGATGTGGTCTATGTCTTTTCCCTGGAGGACACTCTTGAAATCATTAGAATACAGCAGCAGTGAGGTCAGAAAGGGGCACATAGTTCCCACCAGTTTCTCTTGCGATACTGGGCTGCCTACCCTAAGGGCACTGTGTAAGGAAGCCCAGGCTGCCGTGGAGAGGCCACTGTCACGCTGTGGCTGCAGCCTCAGCTGAGGGTCCCCTGACAGGGACCGTTAAAGGTTAGACCTGTGAGTGAGGCCAAGTCACCTCCAGCCAAGGCTTCCCCACAAGGCCCCAGACCTCACAAAGCACAGACAGGCCATCCCTGCTATGCCCTGTCCAGACTCTTACCCCATATAATTCGTGAGCATAATAAAATAAGCCCATTCTTATTCAGCCATGGAGTTTTGGGGTGGTTTGTTATGCAGCAATAATAACTGAAATGTCCCCCAAACTCCCCTCCCCATCATTCTCTTCCGTAGAAGCAGCCCGCACTTCTGAATTCAGGGGGCCTCATGAGGACATTAGCCTCAACTGGCAGGTTGGCTGGTGTTCTTGCAGCAGTCTCTTTTAAGTTAGAGTAAATGTGTCCAACTTTGGGGGCTTAGGGCAGACAAGACTTGTTTTTTGAGGGGTGTGTGTTGGGAGGATCCTACATAGGAAGAGGTATTTGCTTCCCTAATCCGCCATTTTCCCGACCCGACCCCCTAGGGATTAGGGGGATGGGGGGGCAAATCTACGACTAAAGGACACGGGGAGCACTAAAGGGAGGGAAGGGCATGCCTTTAACCCGCATTTGGGTGAGGCAAAGACATAAAGTGTAACTATAATGTTTGTACCCTCACAAAACCCTGGAATAATAAATAAATAAATAAATAAAATAAATAAATAAATAAAATAAATCAGGGGTAAAAAAAAATACCTCAACAGTATGTATTTTTAAAAATCTCTGTTTACCTTTTATCAACAAATACAATTTTAAATACACAAATACTTTAAAGTATTTAAATATAAATACTTTTAAATACATTATTGTGATCGAAAGAGTGTGAGTGACCCAAGTGTTCAGTGAAAATAAAAAGTGATTTAAATTATGAAAAAAAAAAAGAAAGTATTTGCTAGCAGAAAAGCCCAGCAGCTTTGAAACATTTTGACTCACAGTAAGGGAGACATTTCACATTCTTAGCCAGTAAACAAACACACAGCACACCTGGAGTACACTTCATGAAACAGTGTGGACTACTTAGGAAGAATTCTGATTCTCTAGTCAATTTCATATTTCCCCCCTGTGCTTGTTGGGAATCGCTGAATCAATGCCACAGCTCACTAATGGGTTGCAACCCACAGTTTGAAAAGTACTGCAAGGCGAGAGAGAGGTGTGGGAAGGAGAATGAGGCTGGCCCAGGGACCTGGCACGCTAGGGAGAGGCAGGGAGGCACTGTCTGAGGCCACATTGATCCCCCTGCCCGGCGTCCCAGCCAACTCGCTCCGGGGCCTCAGGGCTGCTCAGTCCGACGTGACCTCACCACCGCTGGTAATGCCCTTGGCTCTGTGAGGCCCTAGAGTGGCTGGCCAAGTCCTGCCACTTGATCTACGTCGTTCATCCCCAGCTCTAGCCTAAGCTGGAGAACGGAGCCAGCAAACACTCATCCAGCCTCCTCTGTGCGGCTCTGAGAGTAGGCTGCATGTGGAATTGAAATAAAACCTGCCTGAAAGGCGAGCTGCAAATCACTTAAGAATTACATTATCCAAGTTCTTCCCCCATGTAAGCATGAATTGAGACAGCAGCTCACTGGGATCTGGAACACTGCAGGCGCTGTTTCTCGGGCGGGAGTAGGGCTTAATTCATAATCTGTAGCCCAGCCTCTTTCCTGCACGTGCCTCCCCCAACCCATGTGGGGGTGACTGCCCAGAGCCAGCCCGGCTGAGGTCCTCTTCCTCCTCCCCGTCCCCTTCTCCTCCTCACTCATCACCTGTGGCTTTGACTCACAGCCCAGACTGAGCCACCTGCAGATGGTGTGTGAGAGGCCCTGAGGACAAGCGGCTGGCCACGTCCCCAGCACACCTGTCACTTCATCACCCCCTTAGATGTCTGCCAGGTGACTCCAGCAGCAGCTGGGAAAGCCAGTCAGCAGTTTGTCGTCCAACCACTGGGCCATCTGCCTTTTCTAGTTTGAATCCTTTTGTGTTTTGGAAACATCTGCAGTAAATAACACCACAGTCATATAAAAACTCAGTAAAACGGGAGTTCATGCCACCTCCATTCTTATTTAGATAACTATTAGTAGTTACAGAATGAATCACTCCCACTGGAAGATGGGCTCTGAGAGCACCGCACTTCATTAGCCACTTAATAAAAACTTCTTGGTGGTGATAATTCCTTCCCTGAGGTGGGCGGCTGTGAAAATCAGTTTGGTTTCTTTGAATATGTTCAGCCCCTACCCTCCAATTTATCTGAGAGTCCATCTGCCTGGCCCGTGGACCTAAGGGCCTCACTCCCTATTGACACAGACTGCATTTCCCCAGGAGTGTTGGGGGTCACGTGCTGGGGGCGGGGAGTGGTCGGGGCCTGCCTCAGCCATGTGGTTCTAAATTCTTGGTCTCTGACATGGAGACCAATGGAGAGATGTAGGGAAAGGGCATGAGAATGTATAATGAGGTCACCAGCCAAAGGGGATATTTTTGTTCCCAAGTAATTTTTAAAAGCAGCCATCGGGCCTTGGAAGGCTATTCTATGGTATGTATTAATAGAACCCCCAGACCTATTAGGTGTTTTGCTAAATTTAACCAAGGTCATTCTTCCCCTAAAAAAAAAAAAAAAAAGGCACTACCGTCTCCTGATAATCCTATGAAGACTCCCAATGGAGTATTGTGTCAATGGAAACAAATATCTGATAGAGGATTGAATGGTTTCCTGCCAACTGGCCTTTCTTGCTCTGGTTTCCTGGTTAAGTCAAATGATTTAACAAAATAAAGCCTACGGAGAGAAAGTCACTGCAAAACTAAGATATTTAGTGAGTTCATAACATCTGCTGTGCCTCGGAGGTTTTCCTAACCACTGCCACCCTTTTTGCATCTTCTTCATCAATGATACATAAGTTGTTGGTTTTTTAAAAATCTTTTTACTACTTTAAAGGAGAAGTCAGTTTTGCTGTTCGTTTTCACCACATCTGAGCAGAAGCAATAATTAGAAAGCTGGATTTGGATACCGCACCATGCATTTGGTTCTACACCTGGCTTGGGACATGGCTGAACTCTATCAGTAAGGTGCACACATTTTGCACCATGGCCAGTAAGTGTGATCAAGTATGTAAACACAAGTATGTAAGTAAACATCCTTTCATTTTCTCAAAATGTCTTAGGATGAGAAACATGTATTGGTAAAGTTGACTGACAACTCCCAGCCACCTACACTTTCCTGCTACATGTCCTTATGACTGACAGAATGCATTTCTGTCAACTGAAAGGAAACAGTCTCCACCCTGGGAAAACCCTCAGGATTGAAAGTAAAGCCAATCCCAAACCCAAACCTGTGCCTTTCTCCAACTGAGACTGATAGGTAGGGGCGAGGGTGTGCAGGTGGCATGGACCAATGAGGATAAAGAGTAGAAACCACAACAGCAGGAAATGGTGGTTTAGGGACATTCCCTCCACCAGAGGCATGCACAGAGGAATGGAGAACCTGTCCAAGGGTAACCTTTCCCCATCAACACAGTAAAAGTCACACCTCCTAGTGCCATGACAGTTCTGGAGCCATCCATGCAAGGACAGAAAATGGGAGGATACATGATTCTGGGAATCTCCACCCACTTCCCTGAAAAGACATGACTTTGCACCCCCATCTTAATGTATTATTAGGAAGTAGCATAAAGGACAGACCCTAACCCTGGGATGACGCTGTTCCTTATGGAGCAGTCCACTCTCTACTAACTTTGAGGGTGCAATATACTTTCTGTACTCTGTCTTTAAACTCAGGGTCTTCTCCACTCATGGAGACAGACCCATTTCTCTCTCTCTGGACCATACTTTCGCTTTGTGTCCTTTGCTTTACAATAAAGGCTGCTCGTGTGGAAGTGCTCTGTCATCACTCCATTGCACTGGCCCTGCTTGTGATTCTTCTAAGCCGAAGAATCAGGATGCTCTCTCAAAACCCCACCCCAGCAAGACAACAAACATTTAGTGAGTACAAAGTACTAGTTTCCCTCTTGATCCTTAAAACAATCCTGAGAGGTTTCACTCCCATTTCATATATAAGGAAACTATTGGAGACTTTACGCACCATCCTAAAGTCACACAGGTCAGAAGTGTATCTAGAACTCAAAGTGTAAACTTTGCCTTTAAAGCCCATACTCATAAACATTTTGCTAATAACACTTCTTGTACAACTCACAATTTCCAAAGGCTCTGCATTTTAACAGAAGTAGTTTTTTTTTTTTTTTACCTAAAATGAATGAAGCCAGCGTTTCCATAGTAGACTGAAACTTTAGGCATTTTACAACCAATTATCCCGATATTAGATAACCCTTAGGTCTCTTCACAGAAAACTCAGTAACTTCATTCCCCTCTTGGAACTTTGAATGTAAACATTTAAGAACAATTAAGAAATAAAATGTGCTTCATGCTGAAGAAGCAATTATTTTTGGATCAATGGATAATAGGAGAAACATTATGTAATTTCTCAACAGATTACAAAAAACATTTGTTCAGATATATAGCAAAAACTTATTCTTTAGTCAACTAAGTCTAGCAGGCCAACTCCTAACATGATTAAAAGACCAGCAGATAACAGCAAAATATGTGAAGCAAACATTGATGGAACTACAAAGAGAAACAGACAAATCCACAGTTACAGTTGGAAATTTCAACATCACTCTCTCAGCAATTAACAACTAGACAGAAAATCAGCAAGGATACACAATAATTCAAAAACACCATCAAGCAACAGGATCTAATCAAAATTATAGAATATTGCACAATGAGAGGTAAATAAACTTTCTTTTTAAGTTCTCACAGAACATATACCAAGCACAGTCCATATCCTGGGCTGAAAAACAAACCTCAACAATTTAAAATAATTGAAATTATACAGAGTATTTCTCTGACCACAATGAAATTAAACTGGAAATAAATAGCAGAAAGATAACAGAAAAACTCTTCGAATACTTGGAAACTAAACAAAACATTTCTAAATAATCCATGGATCAAAGAGGAAGTCTCAAGAGGAATTTAGAAAATACATTGATTGAACTGAATGAAAATGAAAATATGACATATCAAAATTTGTAGGACACAAATAAAGAATACTGAGAGGAAAATTTATAGCTTTAAAATTGTTAAGAAAAGAGGAACAGTCTCAAATTAATGATCTAAGCTTTCGCCTCAAGAACCTAAAAAAAAAACAAAATAAACCCAAAGCAAGCAGACAAGCAGAAAGAAGGAAAAAATAAAGAACAGAAATAAATGAAATTAAAAACAGGAAAACAATAGAGAAAATAAAGAGCTGTTTCTTTGAAAAGATTGATGAACTTAAAGAATCTCTAGCAAGACTAAAAAAGAAAAAAGAATGAAGACACAAATTACCAATATCAGGAATGAAATAGGGAGTGTTACTACAAACTCTGCAGATATCACAAGGATAAAAAGAATACTACAAACAACTCTACACAATATATTTAACAACTTAGATCAAACAGACCTATTCTTCAAGAAACACTAACTACTACCACTCACCCAAGGTGAAATATATTATTTGAATAGCCCTATAACTATTAAGTAAATTGAATTTTTAATTTTAAAAACTTCCCTAAAAAGAAATCTAGAAGGCGAGGAGGTTTCACTGAAGAATTTTACCAAGTGTTTAAAGAAGGTACCAGACACAGTGGCTGATACATGTAATCCCAGCACTTTGGGAGGCTAAGGCAGAAGGATTGCTTGAACCCAGGAGTTAGAGACCAGTGTGGGGGACAACATAGGGAGACTCTTGTCTCTACAAAAAAAAAAAAAAAAATTAGGCAGGCATGATGGAATGCACCTGTAGTCCCAGCTACTGGGGAGACTGAGAGAGGAGGCTCTCTTGAGCCCAGGAGATTGAGGCCTCCATGAACTATGATTGGGCCCCTGCACTCCAGCCTGGGTGACAGAGCAAAACTGTATCTCTAATTTAAAAAAAAAATAGAAGAAGAATTAACAGAAATTCTATACAATCTCTTCCAGAAAAGAGAAATGAACTTTCCAGTTCATTTTATGTTGCTAGTGTTACCGTGGGATACCAAAATAAAAAATAGTACAAAAAAAGAAAAGAAAACTAAAGACTAGTATTGGTCATGTAGATAAAGTTCCTTAACAAAATATTAGCAAGTAGAATTCAGCATATATTAAAAGAATTATATACCATGACTAGTAAGGTTTATTCCAGGGATGCAAGGATGATTCAGTATTTGAAAACCAATCAATGTAATCTACCATACCAAAAAGCTAAAGAAGAAAAATAACATGATCATTGATTGATTGATACAGAAAATAATTTAACAAAATCTAATACCCATTTATGATGAAAACTCTAGAAAAATAGAAATAGAGGAAGTTCCCTCAACTTGTTAAAGAGAATCCACAAAAAAATTTAATATTATACTTAATGGTGAAAGACTTGATGATTTCCCTTTAAAATGGGGAACAAGGCAAGAATGTCTGTTCTCACCACTATTACTCAACATAGTGCTGGAAGTTCTAGCCAGGGCAAAGGCAAGGAAAGGAAATAAAAGGCATATAGACTGGAAATGAAGAAGTAAAACTCTCCCTATTTATAGTTGACATGATTGCTTATGTAGAAAATCCTAAGGAATCTATGAAAAGAAAAAAAAATCTAGAAAAAATGAGTTCAGCAAGATCACAGGATAGAAGATCAACGCACAAAAATTCATTTCATTTCTACATACTAATAATGAACATATAGAAACAAAATTTTAAAAGAAAATACCACTTATAATCACTCAAAATACTTAGATGTAAATTTGACAGATCATGTGTAAAACTTATATGATAAAAAGTACACAACTCTGATAAAAAAAAGTCAAAAAATACTTTTTTTTGGAGAGACATACCATGTTCATGAATTGGAAGACCAATATAGTACAAATGTCAGTTCTCCTCAAATTGATATACATATTTAATGCGATTCCTTTCATAATCCTCATAAGGGTTTTTGTTATGATATTTATGATTATCATTATATTGATGTTTATATGGAAAGGAAAAAGAACTAGAATATCTAAAACAATTTTTAAAAGGAAAAATAAAGTAGGAAGAATTTATCTCCCTAATTTTGAGACTTATCTAGCTATAATAATTAGGAATGAGGTATCGGCAGAGGTATAGTCACATAGATCAATAAAACAAAATAGAGAAAACAGAAATAGACCCACACAAATACGCCCAACTGATTTTTGACAAAAGTGCAAAAACAATTCAAGATAGCCTTTTCAACAAATGGTATTGGAGCAACTGGACATCATAAGGCAAAAGACAACAAAAATAAAAATGTTGCCCTAAATCTCACACCTTATATAAAGTTATCTCAAAATGGATCACAGACTTAAATGTAAAATGCAAAACCATAAAATTTTAGAAAACAACAGAAGAAAATTTTGGGGACTGAGGGGGCTTAGTCTTGATACCAAAAGCACTATCCATAAAAGGAAGAACTGATAAATTGCACATCTTCAAAATGTAAAACTTTTGCTCTGTGAAAGACCCTGTTACGAGGACGAAAAGACAAACAACTGATTCAGAGAAAATGTTTTCAAACCACATATCCAGCAAAGGACTAACATCTAGAATATATAAACAACTCTCAAAACTTTACAGTAAAAAAAGAAGGAATCCAATTAGAAAATGGGCCAAAGATATTGCCCTGGTCTGTTTGGGCTGCTATTTAAAAAAATGCCGTAGACCAGGTGCCTTAGAAACAACAGAAATTTATTTCTCACAGTTCTGGAGGATGGAAAATCCAAGATCACGGTGCTGGGAGACCAGTGTCTGGTGAGGGCGCACTTCCTGGTTCACAGAGGGCTGTGTCCTCACATGGCAAAGGGAGCTCTCCAGGCTCTCTTTTATAAAGGCACTAGTCTCATTCATCAGGGCTCTACCCTCACGACCTAATCACCTCCCAAAGGCTTCACCTCCCAATACCAGCTTGGGGGTTAGGAAGACAGCATATGGCTGTTGGGAGGACACTAACATTCAGACTATAGCAGCTGTGGAGAGACATTTCACTGAAGAGGATATGTAGGTGGTAAATAAGCATACGTGGGAGGTTCAATATCATCAGCTGTTACGGAAATGCAAATTAGAACCACAATGAGATTTCACCCTATACCTATCAGAATGTCTAAAATAAAGAATAGTGACGATACCAAATGCTGGGGAAGATGCAGGAAACTGTACCACTCGTACACTGCCAATGGGAATGTAAAGTGGTACAACCACCCTGGAAAACAGTTTCACAGTTTCTTTAAAAAGTACACATGCAACTACAACATGACTCAGCAATTGTACTCGTGTGTATTTATCACACAGAAATGAAAGCCTGTGTTCTCACAAAGACCTGTATATGAATGCCTATAGCTGCTTTATTCATAACAGCCCCAAACTGGAAACAACCTGGACGGCCTTCCATGGGTGAATGATTAAACAATCATATAATGATATACCACAATGGAATATTATTCGGCAATAGAAAGGAACATACTATTGATACACAAAGCAACCTGGATGAATCGCCAGAGGATTATGCCAAGCGAAAAAAGCCAGTTCCAAAAGGTCACCTATCATATGAGTCCATTTATATAACACACTTGAATGACAGCACTACAGAAGTGGAGAACAGATTAGTGGTCGCCAGGGGTTGAGGACACTGTGGCTATACAAGAGCCAACTAGAAATGGTCTGAGTTTTAACTATACCAACGTCAATGTCCTAGTTGTGGTATTTTATTACAGTTTTACAAGTGTTACCATTGAGAGAAACTGGGTAAAGGGTGTGAGAGATCTCTCTTTATTATATCTTACAAATGCATGTGAATCTCCATTTATCTTAAAATAAAAAGTTTAATTAAAAAAACACAGGTGTTTAAGTGGTTGCAGGGTGAAGTAGAAATTTTCTGTATAAAACCAATTGATAAAGTTATAAATGGACAGATTGATAGATCTGACTGTAAAACCCTTAACATTTTTTTGTATTCAAAAACACTACCAGAAATCACTCAATGGAATACTACGTTGCCATAAAAAGAATAAGGAAACTCTTTATGTACTGGTAAAATGAACTCCAAAATGTAAGAGAAAAAAAGTTGTAGAAAAGTACAAATATTACTTTATCATTTGTGTAAAAAGGAAAATAGGAATATAGAATTTATGTATAAATATGTAATATGTAGAAGGAAGTCTACACACACAAGAAATTGGTAACCATGGGTACTTTAAGGAAGGGACTTCAGTAAGACTGGGGAGCAGATAATTCACTCTATTTTCTTCAGTACCTGTCAAATCTTAAACCATGCAAATGTACTACTATTCAAAAAACAAATTATGTATTAAATAATAACATTAGGAAAATACAAAGGTATCTTTTATAAAATTTGTAAAAACAAAGAACAAAGCAAAATGTTAATAATAAATCTAATAAAGGATATTATAATATCCTTAATATATAAAGAGCTCCTGTTAACCATTAAGAAAAATGTGCAAAGAATATAAAGACAATTTTCAGAAGTTGAAATAAATGACTAATAAACATGCCAAAATTCTCTATACTGCCTCAGGAATGTGAGCTGGAACAACTTACAATGACAAGACATTGGAAACAACCAAAATCACCAAAGAGAGAGAAATCTTTAAATATAGTATGGTATATCCTTGCCCTGGAACAGTAATATAGACAGGTATGATAATATTAAAAAACAGCATTGGTTTACAATGTTCATGATATGATAAAAATATCAGCATGTAAAACTGAATATACAAAATTATGCCAATTAAAATGTTATAGCTCTCTAGCTTTGAATTCTTTGATTGCAGAAAAGCAATAAATGCCTTGAAAAATAATTAAAATCTGGTGTTTAACTGTCTTTGCTGGAGCTCTGAAGATGTCTCATGGAAATTCAAGAGGCTTTTCTTATCCTATTTGGTTTTCTCTCAGCCCCTAAAAGTTCCCTTGCTGAAGGCAGTTCTCTTCTTCCCATCACCCCCATCAGTGGCAGCTGACATTCGCATTCAATTAGCTTCAAAGAGTCTCCTTAACACAGCTTAGATTCTTGGATATGGACTCCTCTCCTTGCCCACTGAGCTTGCCAATCAATCCATCAGATGGGAGAAGCCCAGGGGGATGGGTCTTGAAGTTCAAAGGAAGAGCAAAAAACAATTTATCGTCCAGGAATGGCTCCCACTTTGGCTCCCACGTCTGCCTCAATGGAAACTGGCAAGTGGTTCTGATTACCTTCTTGTCACTCTGACTGCCAGAGATCCCGTCTACCAACCTTGCTGGGAGGTTGGCACTCTGTCCTTGTGCAAATGTTCTGCTTGAAAGTGCCTGGCCCTCTCTTCTTTCCCCTCTCTCCACATCACTCTGAAACCTTCCTGATTGCTTTTCTTATTTGGGAGTCCAAGGTGTCACTCAATGAAATGAGAAACAAGCAGTGAATTGGGTGATCTCCAAAGCTTCCCTGGGCAGCTACTGCCACAGAGGAAGGAAAAACAGAGGAAGGAGGGGGAATGGAGGCTTATAAGGGTCTTCCAAAATTTCTGAAAATAATTGTATTTTTCAAATTTCCCAACATAGTCTGTGTCTGTGCCTTAGCTAGACTGTACTTCCTATCTGGAAACCTCAGGCCTGCCTCTGAGCATTTCTAAAGGGTGAGTGAGAATAAAAGTTTGAGTAGCAGCCTTACATACAGATGGTGGCAGGGCAGTGCCTGGACGCACACAGCCAGTGGCCATCAGGAGAAAGGGCCACCATTGCACCTCTACACTGGACACCAGTGTGGGCTTGAGCAGTGTTCTTTCTTCTGGTAACAGAACCTGCGTTTCCTGACTCTACCTCCATAGGTGGGCACGTGACCCAGCCCTGGTCAGTGACAGTATCTCATTTTCTTGGCCAAAATGACTTAGGGTTGGGTAGATGGTCCAAGGAAGACAAATCACAGTCAATTCTATGATTTCGTCCTCAGGACTACGGGAAGAGGCAGTGTTTAGATGGGGGGTAGCTGGCAGAGTGCAAGCCCCTGGGTACCACCTGGGGAGGGCCTGAGAGAATGGTGCCTGATAGGTCACAGCAGCCTCCTATGAGCATCCGGGATCTCCTGGATTCAGCCATATGTGAATTCCTATCACTTTTGGCTTCATGCTTCAACAAATGCTGTCCTCCCTTTTAAAATTTTGTTTAGAATGAGTTTTCTGTCTCTCCCAACCCACAGAGTTCTAATAACAGCTCTCTGGAGAAACAGCTAACCTAAGGGGAGGCTATGGTGCTCAGGCCTGGTCCTGATGTTGGGCCTGGGGGAGGAAGAAAGGAAGAGCCAGTCCCAGCTGGTGAGGACATCTGCTCAGATGACTTCCAGCCCTCAAGGACTTGGCCAGAGTCCTATGGAGAGGGTCTTATGATTAACAGGGGGTGGACAGAGGTGCTAAAGTTGGCGGCCAGCACAGCTTTGGGGTCTGGTAACAAGAGCACCCCAGCTGCAGGAAGGGGCGGAGGACTGACATGAACCGGCCTAGGCTGGAAGATCTTAGGTCACCTGCTGCCATGGGAGGCAGATCAGGAGAGGAAGGTACCCCAGGGGAGCTAGGAAGGCTCAAGGTAAGTAGCACACGTGAGGCCCCCACACTGGGATTTGTGGACTGGGTGTTCCTGGCCGGGGAGAAGCTGGGGAGGTACTGTACATCCAATCACTTCCCCGGGAGGGCCTGAAACCACAGATTTCCTCTATGATACCTGCCATCGCACCATGTGTGATTTTTTGTCTTGCCCAGCCCAGGGTCATAGAAGTTTAGCACATTCCTCAAAACCCAGAGGGAACCCTTCACCCTCCCTGAGAGTTTGCAGGCTACTCCAGGACTCACAGATCTTCTCATCTGGGCTCTGCTAGCACTTGGCATCTGTGCCACGATTTAGCACTTAATTATACAGCTTGCATCGAATGCTCTGCTTTTTATGGGGTTAGTTTAATCTCCTCAAAGAGACTGCAAGTTGTTTGAAAACCAGGCCTGTGATCCTGTTGCTTGGGCGCTGTCCACACGGCTGACCCCCAGGCGGCACGGAGCCGGCCTCCAACAACCCCCTACCATGGCTCAGCGAGATCCCACTCGCCATTCCCAGCCTGCGTTTACAGTCACTTACTTCCAAGGACAAGGGTAATGAAACTTCAATTAAGACGCCCAACTGTTTGATTTTAATTGCCCACTCCATCTACCTGCTTATTTTTACATAGTCGTTTTTTTCCCATGCAAAGATCTTCATTTCAGGACCTTGAGATGGGATTTTTAACCCCTGATTTTCTAGTCTCATGAATAGCAGGAGAGGGCCTGGGTTACAGAATTTAAAAAAACAAATTTTAGCCTGATTATAACCAATCGGAATCATCAAAATTTCACTGCAAAGTGATATTAAGCTAACTGTCCTGAATTTAGACACCAAATCAAGATGTGACTCCCTATGAATAAATGCTCCAGCATAGAATAGATGCAGATTGTCCACGTAAGATGTCAATTCGGGAAATGGCCCTGAATTTGGACACTAGGAAGACAGCGTTTGTTTAATCATTTCTTAATCAAAAAATAAATCAGGGACCTGGAGAATGGAGCAGGGGTGAATGCAGAAGTGGGAATGCAAAGTTCCTGGTTAATACTATTTGGGCAAACTCATTCATTCATTCAGCAAATATTTTTGTGCCCATTTTCACAAAGCACAGAGCAGATGCCTGCCATAACCGGTCAATATGGCCATTTTTAGGCCCTGGGAAAACAATAGCATCTGCCCTCAAGAAGGTTCAAGGCTATTAAAAAAGTTAAGGAACTTAGCTAAGGTCTAAGCTCTCCCAAGGGGTGACCCAGGATTCTAACTAAGGCTGGTACTTCACTAGGCTGCTGCCTCAGGAAGATTCTGGATCTGGCCACAAGGCTGTCCCTGTGCCCTTGAGGAGGGCAGTTTCACTTTCAGTGCCCAAGGCACACTGCCGTGGGCTGAGAACAGGGTAGGGGGTGGGGCGTGGAGTCTGGTGAGCCCGGCAGCGTGGGCAGGGACACAAGCAGCCAAGGGTTTCCTTTTCATCTCTCTTCTTTTTAGGATAGGAGAGACCTGACCGTGTATTTAAAAATGGATGAAAACACGTAAGCTGTGAGAAAGAACAGTCAACAATGTGATTGATCAGCAAGACTCTGGAAAGGCGGGAGGGGAAAATGGGATTCCACGCGGCTAGAAGTGGAGAAAGGAGAGAGCATGTAAGGTCAAAATAACAAGGATGAAAACCAACAAGCCAGGTGGAGCTGGGGAGTGAGGAGGATGTGAACATGGAGACTTCCGCGGAGCAGAGATAGAGCCCAGTGGAGAGCACAAGGTCTCAGAGATGGAGGTAGGCGGCGGGGGGCTGTGGGGACATTTCCCATCAGGGGCAGAAGTGACAGAAGGGGCAGAGAGCTGGGCAGTTGAAGCCTGGATGAAGGTGGGGAAGAGAAGGGTGGAGGAGACAAGAACCACAGACACTGGGGAAGGAAGTAAGGCTGGGAGGGGAGGGGATGAGGACAGTAAGTCTTTTGGGGGTGTCCTGGGGAAGCCCTGAAGGCCAAACAGAGACTATGGTCTGATACCCACAGCCCCAGTCCTGCTTTAAGGCACAAGGTGGGGTTGACAGCCAGCTCTAGGGGAAGATGGGACCCCTCCCAACCCCAGTGTGCTCAGGACTCTGGATCTAGGTGGCACTAGACTCCAGGGCCCAGCCCTCCAAGCTAGAAGACCCCACTCCTCCCAGGCTCCCAGGCCCCTCCCCCCACCACAGACCCTGTCCCAGTGGGACACAGCCCCGCGGGGTGGTGTGGTCCTGCCACTCAGACACAGCATCTGCACAGCCAGCAGCAGGCGGCCACGGGCTCCGGGCATCCATCAAGCCGTCAGCTGGCAGAGCTGGAAATAGAGCTCAGTCAGTCACACCAGCCCCGGCACTGTGCTGACTTGGCAAATCATGCTCAAATTATTTTGATAGATTCCAGGCAGAGGGGACCACAGGAAAAACTTGTTCAGTCTTTCGAAACTGTTAAAGTACTAGTCAGTGCTACAAAAATCAACCATGTCTCTTGTCATTCTTTCCAATTATTTTGCCTCTTGCTCATTGCAGCATAAGGAGAGCAAATACATCAAAAAGAGTAAAAACTGCCACTAAATAAGAACTTGAAACATGCAAGGTACTGTGCTAAATTCATTAAATGGAACCACAGCAACAGCCCTTGGAAGTAGATGTTAGTCCCACCATACAGGTGAGAAAACTGAGGCACACAGAGCTTAACTGACTCAGTTCACACAGTCTGTAACCAGAATTCAGGCCCTGATTGCCTGACTCCTCTCTGCAGTAATGGCTCAAAGCACTCAGGAGCAGACAAGACCTGACCAGCAAGGCCACCCACTCCTGAGGGCTCTTTTGTGGTGGGTGGGTGGCTTCATCAGAGGTGGGGGAGACATGCACCCAGCAGCAGGTGCTGTGCGTGTCTAGCGGAGCTTCAATCCTTTCCCCACATCTGGTGAACTCAGGTTCCCACTGACTGATTTAGCAGCTCAATGACATTTTTAAGACATTTTAACATTGTATCCTGCAATCATCATCATAGGTATCTATGTCCTCTGGTGCCTCTACTCACAGTCAAAAGATAGCTGCAGTGGCACCAAGCATCACATCCTCACCCAACAATGCCAAGACCATGAAGGAGAAAGAAGGAACACCACTTCATAAAGGTGAGAAACTTCTCCTAAATGCCCCACTCCCATCTCTGCATTCTCATGTTTCATCAGCCAAACTGGCATCATTTGCCTAACCCTAAATCAGCCACTGGTAAAGGGAATTGAAATACCGTAATTGTCCTAGACCAGCAATCCTCAATCCTGCCTATACATTTTAACCACCTGGGAGCTCTTAATACCTACTCCAATTAAATCAGAATTCCTGGGTCTGCGGCCCAAGTATCAGTATTTTTAAAAACTCTTCAGGTGTTTTTAATGTGCAGCCAGGGTGAAAAACCACTGCTCGGGCTACTCAAGATTCACTGCCTGGTGCTGGGTGGATGCCTAAAGAAATTCCAGGTTCTCCTGGTGTCTTAGTCTGTTTTCTCTTTCTATAACTGAATACCTGAGACTAGATTATTTATGAAGAAAACAAGGCTGAGAAGTCCAAGGTCGAGGGGCTGCATCTGGTGAGGGCCTTCTTGCTGGTGGGGGCTCTCTGCAGAGTCCTGGGGTGGTGTGGGGTGTCGCATGGCGAGGGGGCAGCAGCATGAACCAAACTGGCTTTTAAAAGAGACCCACTCTTGTGATAACTAACCCATCCCCTTGATAACCCATTAATCCATTAATCCATTATCCATGAATAGATTAATCCACTCATGAGGGCAGAGCCCTCTTAAAGGCCTCCCCTCTTAACACTGTTACATTGAGCATTAAGTTTCAACATGAATTTCAGAGGGGACAAACATTCAAGCCACAGCAGCCAGCAAGAAAGAAGTCGTGAATGGAGAAGGTTCCCGGGCAGGTCATTGATTGTGGCTGTCACAGCTGGTCCCAACAGCAGGACTCTGAAGGTATGGAGCACAGCACAGGAACATGTTTGTGACGAGGGCGTTGGAGGGAAAGCCGAGGGAGGGAGAAGTCACAGAGAATGACCAGGGCATGTGCATCAGGAAGGGTGCCCTGGTGTGTGCAGTCTGAGCATTTACCCTAAGCCCCTGTGGTATCGCTCACCTCACAAGACATCCTGTGTGTCACCCTCTCCTCCCCAGACCCATGCTCGCCCCGGTACTGAGTTTTCTCTGGCATCCCTGGTACCAAAACAACATTGCGGAAAGGTGTGATTGGCCACGGAGGAGGGGAGGGTGGTGCAAGCAATGGGACAGCAGTCCTGGGAGAACAACCCTACAGAGGTAAAAGGACACTGAAAACAAACACTCCTGATTTTGAGATTTTTTTTTCTGTAGCCCAACCCTGCGTCTAGTCTGCTAGGAAACTCATCTAATCGTATGTGCTCATAAAGCATCTACGTGGGGCAGATGCCCCTGCAGGTTCATGGGGGAGAGTCCACGGGAAGATTGCAACCTGAGAGATGCTTCTCTATAGGTGTCCCTCCCATTGACAAACATCAGTGCTTCTTGATGTTAACTCAATACTGGAATCACCTGGTAAGCGCCCCAAAAATCCTGATGCCCCAGCTGATCCCCACACCATTAAATCAGAATCTCTATGGGCCAATCAGAGGTATCAATCGTTTTTAAAGCTCCCCAGGTGATTCCAATGTGCAGTCAAAGTGGAGAGCTGAGTTCATGGTCCTAGGAAACTCATGAGTACCCTCATTTAAAAAAAATTCATATAATGAGAATCTTCATCAATAAATCATAGAATTTTTGAAGATAATACCCTCAACAGGTCAGGTTTGTAAGACTCAGTGGAGAGTGATACCAGCTGAACCTTTCTGGATGATGTAGGACACCTTTTTTCAAGATGGCGCAGGTGCCTACTAACCTGGCCCAAGCCCCAGAGGGGAGATGAGGGGCAGTGGGAGGCAGTTAGAGAAGATACTGTCCTTTCCATACCTACCCGGGGCAGGGCACTAACTCAAGGTGGACAAGTTAATAGGGAAATTGAAAGAGAAAATTATTTTGAACATAAAAGGAGAAGGGAGGGAAACGCCATTAGCGATGACCCAGAAATTTACAATAATAGAGTTCATCGGTCATATCCGTTTATTATCTGTAATACTGTTCTGCATGTTTTCAGGGAGGGATGGCCACCCGTCGAGACAACAGGGGCCACACAGGCAGGGCCCTCAGTGTCAAAGGGTTTCATCTGTAAACTGATGCCACTACTTTCTCTCCAGCAGCCTCCAGCACACTGACTGTTTCTAGAGGCGACTCCCACCTCAATGATCCCTGGCCACTTCTGGTCAGCCAGGAGGATAAATGTGTTCCTGACAGGTGGGTTTGCTCATCTGCTCATGACAATGGATTTTTTTCCAAGGTGAAATGGGCTCTGTTAGAGCCTGGGGGAGGATGTGCTGCAGCCACGGTTGTAACGCCTTGCTGTATGTTTGACTCACCAGAGAGCTTTTACAAATCCTGGCGTGGCGGCCAGCCCGCATCCCGTACCAATTACAACAGTATCTCTGGGGGTGGGACCTGGGTACTGGGTACTTTTAAAGCTCCCCAGGCGAGCCCAATGTGCGGCCAAGTTTGAGACCCAGTTAGCTAAAGGAGCAATCCTCAACCCAGGCCACCCATTGGGATCACTTAGCTGCTTTTAAAAATACCAATGCCAAAAAAAAAAACAAAAACAAAAAATACCAATACCAGGACCCGACTCCCAGACAATCTAATCTAACTGGCCCGGGCACTGGCATTTTTGAAGGTCCCCCAGGTAGGATTCTAATATGCAGCCGGGCTTGGAAGGCGGCCAGGCGGTGGTCACCCTCGCGGTAACCCAGTGGTTCGCAAACCTTGATGGGAAGAACGGGAGGGTCCAGGCTTGTCCGACTTTGATGGACTCCCACCTGCTTTATTTGCTTTCCAGGTGCATCTCCTCCCCATCCTTATGAGGTGGGGAGGCAGGGTCCAGCGGGAACTCATTTTGTAAGGCACGCATACCTGAGCAGCTCCACATGCCTGAATTTTTGTAAACAATGCTAATTTTAAATGCTCAAGGGAAGCACACTTGAGAGGGTACTGTGGCAGACAGGTCTTGGGTAAAATTTAGAATCCGTTTGTAAGAATAATCACCACCTCTCAATAGTTCATCTGTTTGAAAATTCTGTGTTCTGAAATAGTGAAGCTTCACTGTGTTTGTTTGCATTCCTAAGGGCTAACCTCCCCTTTTTCAAACGAGGTCTTAACCTCATCTCTGGAACCAGAGTGAACAATGACACTTAATGTAGCTGGACCCATTTTATAACATTGGGGGCAGAGGACAGGAATGTCTTCCCTGTGGCAACAAACACTGTTTTACCAGGCTTTTGGGGAATCATTCTGCCTCTTCCATTTTCACCTGTGTTATGTTCAGATTTGTGTAATGATGAGAAATGTCCTAACAGTATATATAGTATTACACCTTAGCTTTAAGTCTTTCGCTTTAACAACTCATTGAAATTTCAACTCTTTTTCTGTTTTGCTGCATGAGCGTGTTATGAGGTTAGAGAGGTGGTAAGAGATGGACACACTCATTCACGTATTTATTCTGCATACATTGAGTGCCTACTGTGTGCTAGGTTTGGGCCCTTTGTAAGTAGCAGATAGTCCTTGCTATCCAGTGGCTGCCTCTAATGGAGGTAGCAGCAGGTGTTAGGGTGCTCAGAGAAGGAATATTTAACCTAGTCTGAGGGTGTCCAAAAGGCTTTGTGTAAGCGAGGATGCCTGAATAGGATCTTGAAGAATAGGGAGAAGAGCTGACCAGGCTTGGGTTGGGAACTGCTTGCATTCTGGACAGACAGATGTGTCCACGCACATGCAGAGAGTGGGTCAGAACCGCCTGGGTACTGTGCGCTTGCTTGGCCCTCATGAGATGAGGCTGGAGACTGAGGCAGGGCCAGTCATGCAGCGCATCGTGTAACATGCGGAAAGGCTTGTATGACATGCCAGGGAATGTTTCCAAATGCGATGGAGACTCACTGAAGGCTTTAGAGCAGGGGACTAAACATAATCCAATTTGAGTTTTAAGAAAACCACTTTAGTGGCAATGTGGAGAATGGATTTGAGGGAGAAGAGATGAAAGCAGTGGCTCTTAGCCTTGGCTGCACGCTGGAATCATACGGAGAGCTTTAGAAAAACAAACAGCTGATGCCTGCTCCCACCCTCTGAAATGCTAATGTAATTGGTTTCGGGTGTGTCCTGGGCATCAGGACTGTTGGAAGTTCTCTGTGATGGTTAATTTTCTTGTTAACTTGACTGGGCCAGAGGTGCCCAGACATTTGGCCAAATATCATTCTGAGTGTCTCTGTGAGGGTGCTTCTGGTCGACATTAACATTTGAATCCGCAGACTGAGTGAAGCAGACTGTCTTCCCCAGTGTGGGTGGGCCTCATCCAACTAGTTAAAAACCTGAATAGAATAAAACGTTTGAGTAAGAGAGAAAGCCACCTGCCTGAGTGCTTGAGGGGGACATTGGTCTTTTCCAGTGTTTGGACTTGGACTGAAACCACGACTATTCCTGGCTCTCGAACCCACTGACTTTCAGTCTGCAACTTAGGACTATCAGCTTTCCCGGTTCTCGGGCCTTTGGACTTGGACTGGAAATATATCATTGACTCTCCTGGGTCTCCAGCTTGCCAATTCTAGATCTTGAGTCTTAGTCTCCATAATTGTGTAAGCCAATTCCTTATAATAAATCTTTGTTTATACACCCACACATTCTTTCTAACTTTTTGTAGAGACAGGGGTCTTGCTACATTGCCCAGGCTAGTCTCAAACTCCCGGCCTCAAGTGATCCTTCCACCTTGACCTCCAAGAGTGCTGGGATTACAGGTGTGAGCCACCATGCTTAGCTATACACACACATTCTAATGACCGTTTCTTTGGAGAACCCTGACTACCACATTCTCCAAGTGATTCTAATGTATGGCTGAAGTTGAAAGCCACAGGCATTTGCAGAGGTCAGGAGGAGGCAGAGGCAGTAATCTGAGTAATGAAATGAAGGCACCTCATGCACTCAGGCAGCACTAGATGAGGGCAGAGGACAGGAACACTGCTAATGGCAGGCGAGGCTAGCAGAGGAGTCAAGTGTAACTGCCAAGCTTGGGGTTTGTGAGAAGGGAAGGATAGGGATGTGATTCGCCTAGAGTGGGGCCCAGAAGAGAAAAGCAGGTTAAGGAGAGAAGACAAGGAATTTGTTCTGAAAATGGGAGGTGCCTCCGAAAATATGACCAACAGACCGGGAGGCAGGCGGGAGAGGGATGGATTCCTGCGTCAGCAGCCTGTGAAGAGCGGTCCACGTCCAGGGTGTGGGTGATCTGCCCAAGGTGGGATGTTTAAGGTTAGGATAGAACAGAGTTGACATCAGAACCCTGGGAAATGTTAACTGGTAAGGACTGGACAGAGGAAGAGGAACCAGGAAAAGAGGATGGGGGTGGGGGCAAGGAGAGTCTGGAGAGCCGCGACGACATCACAATCGGTGATGGACACTGCAGAGTGCTGTGGAGGACAAGTCAGACCAGGGCTGAAATTCCTGGATCGGGCCATCGGAAGGCCACTGCTAACTTCAGTGGAGTCGGGAGGGCAGAAGTCAGATGGCAGGAGGTTGCGGAGACTAGATGAGAAGTAGCAGGGAAACTACAAGGGCAGCTTTGCCCTCTGAAGCAATCAGGCGATGAGGAGGGGAGAGGCCAGAGAGCAGCTAGCAGGGGACCCAGGATGGAGGCCAGTTTGTCAGCGTGGTGGCTGTAGCTGGGAGGCATTGAGCAGCCTGGGGCCAAGAAGAAAGCTGGGAAGGGAAAAGGTGGGAGCCGGGAAGGAGATGAAGGCGTTGAGGGAAGCGGGGCCCTGCCAGAGCCCGGCAGAAGCCTGGGGTGGAGGGAGGCCATCATGATGGCAGGCAGTGGGTGGGAGGTCGAGGACAGTAGTAAACGTGAAATGTCACTATTGTTGGGATGGGGAGATGGGGCTGGCCAGCGGGGGGGTTGCAAGCAACTTCCAGGGCCCAGTGGAGGCCGAGAGGGCACAGATGCTGTCACCAGTGTGCAATACAGCTGGAGCATGCCAGGGTGCAGCCATCGGCCCTGGTGACAGGCCTGCGCCTTCCTCCAGCCACCCCCGTTTCCACTCCCAGCCCCATGCTCCACAGCCTCTCCACACAGATGGGGCTAAAGGCCGCAGCCTGGCGTCACCTGGGAACTATCTCAGGTCCCCAGGGCATTGGAACGCAGGTTACCCCTTGAACCAGCGCTCTCACCTTTTCCAACTACAGCACCTGCTGCCTTCCAACGCTGCCATGAATGCTCTTCACTCCGCTTGGAACACTGGTCTCATTCTCCCTAGCCAGTTCTCCTTTCAGACTCTGTAGCCGTTGCCTCCTGACTGCTCCCAAGGCCCTGCTAGGAAGAACCATCTGCCGCCAAGAATGCGTTTCCATCGACCTCATCTGGGTGCTGTTGCTCTCCCCTGCCCGCGGCGCCGACGGGGCCAGCACAGCTCGGTCCCTGCAAGGTGCTCATCAGGTCATGAAACGAAACCTAGGACCCCTGATTCCACGCTCAGTGTCCTAATCCAAGCACTGTGACCATTTTTTTCTGATATTACCCCCAAATTTGGGAAAGCATTAGGTTTGTTTTCTATAAAAATTTACAAAGCCATATCTCACTTTTCCAAATTATTTTATATGCCACATAAAGTTCAGTTCTCAGGCCCCAACCTTGGTCAGCTCTTTTCCTAAGTGGCTATAAAGAAATGAGTTTTAAGACATCAGAAGTTCATTAATTACTTAATTTTCCAAGTGTGAAAACCCTTTATTTCTGAGGATGAAGCCTGTTTTCTAATGTAGCAAGGAGATTCAACTAAATGACAACTATCTATGACCTTTTCCTTAATCTACTCTGTAAATTCCTGGATATGAAACTCGGGTCCTTTGCCTTTTTTCTATTTCTTTCGGGGCTTGACACATAGTTGATGCTTAATAAATGTGTTTCTGACCAATTGAAGAGGAGCTGTTTCCCTACTTTACCTTTCACAGCTAAATTGAGCCAAGAAGCTTGTCTATAAACTGTGGGCAGCTGGCTGAGCAGCTGTAAGTGCTCACCTCCCCCTTCCAGGTCTGCCCTGTCTCTGGCAGTGTCCTTTCCAAACCTGGAGTTCCCAGCTGTCCACTAATGCTTAATATTTGCTATACTATTAAAATAACCCAGGAACCTTGTAGCTTCCAGAAGCAGAGATAAAGGAGAGATATACACCTCCATGTGATCTAAAACCCATCATCTCGTTAATCAAGTTAGGCCCTGAAGAAATAGCTTTTTCTCCCCTCTCAATGTTTCTGGAAATGCTAATCCTCAAAATCTCAACCCTGCCCCAGGTCATTGGGGCCTGCCAGGCACACTGTGTAGGAAGAGATCTGATCTCTGTGTCACCAATCCTGCCTTGGAAATTGCAAAAACTTAGAAATTCACAGCGAAAAAGCATGTATCCTCAAAAAATAAGAATTTATCAAGAGACTCCAAGTGACAGGTCTTCGTGTACCTGGAAGAGGTGTGTGGGATTCCTTCACGCAAATAAGAACGTGAGGGATGGGGGTGGGGGGAGAACAACATGTGTCCTTTCCCCACAAGGCTCCATTCTAGCACTTTCCACAGATTATCTCATTTCCTCCTCACAAGAGACCACGAAGCAGGTATTGCTAGTCTCATCTTACAGCCTGGGTAACTGAGGCTCCGAAAGGCTAAGAAAATGATCCAGAATGTCACAGCCAGTAAGGCTAGTAATGATGCTTCCATAGGGTCACGTTCTGCCTACCTCAAAAGCTATGTTTTTTTTTTCTTTTTCTTTTTGCAATGGATTGGCATGAGTCTTTTTTGCTAAGAATATATCCTTTATATAACAAAAAGAAAGCATTATGGGATACCCTTTCCCACCAAAAATCTCATTCCACTTGTGTCTCATGGTAATTAAAATTCCCAAATTACCCACTCTCTGGAATTAAGGCAACTGAAGTTCTCTGTCAGGATGCCAACGTTTTCTGGAATGGAGAGAATTCCAAGTTAGAACTCATTAAATGTTTATTAAGTGTTTACCCAAGCCCCGTAGTAGGTGCTGTAGTAGATGCACACACAAAAATCCTGTGCCCTCAAGGAGCTTACAAGTTAAATGGCAATTTAAGATTTAAGCAACAGTTCAACATGGTAACTAGGAGAGCTGTCACCAGCGCCTCTACAAGGTGAGTTGCCAAATGAATTTTCTACCCAACTTCTGTAGGCACTCAGACTTTATACCCTTACTGGGTGTATTGGCCGCTCAAAATATGGATTTCACTGAAGTATTTCCTGTCACTAACCTTGAGGAAAGGAGCCTTGGTGTTTTCAAAGCGGGGGAATGCCAGAGAGGTCTTGCGGAGGAGTCGGCTCTGTGAGGCTGCACTTACTAGAAGGGAAGGCCTGGGCAGTCATTGGAATCGACTGTGCAAGGTGGGGGTGGATTAAGGAGTACGGGGGCGGGGGAATTTCAAGAGCCCCATTTTGGATTTGCCTGTGCCACATGGCATTGTCCTCATAGTCTATGCAGAAAGTCTCAAACATCCCAAGTAGAAAGAAAATCAAGCCTAGCATTTGTTTGAGTACAAAGGACCGCAATTAGAATCACCTGGGGGTCCCTAGCACCCCACGCACCCCAGGCCACAGCTTTGTCAGAATCACGCATGACAAGGAAAGATCTTGCTTAGAGCCAGTGGCATGCAGGGGCGGCGTACACCAGCTAAGGCAAGGCAACTGCGGAATAGTCAGGACTTTTGCAAGCTACTTGTTAAACTGTTGGGAATCGGCTGTGGTGGGAACATTTACACTATGTAAAAGTTAGTAAAAAGTTAGTAAAAGTTACAAATCAAAGCTTTTTATTTATTTATTTATTTATCTGGAGAGCCAATTTGCCAGCACACCACTCCTTAGAGCCGTCCAAACGTATACTGTCTTTTCTCTGGTTTGTACATTTATGTCAACTCTGTATCATTTGGCAAACCTCAAGTTTAAAATGATGTGCTTAATGAATTTGACAATCTGGGCATTCAGCTCTAAGAGGCAGGTTTTCCTAAAGGGCTACTAGGATCCCTACATAAATTAGAGCAGTGGTTCCCAAAGTGTGGCACTGGACAAGCAGCATCATTATCATGTAGAAACTGGTTAGAATTTCAAATTCTCCCACTCCACTCCAGAGCTACTGAATCAGGAACTCTAGGGATGGGGCCTGGCAATTTATGTTTTTTGTTTTCTTTTGTTTTTTTTTTGTGACAGAGTCGGTGAGTGCCGCGGCGTCAGCCTAGCTCACAGCAACCTCAAACTCCTGGGCTCAAGCAATCCTTCTGCCTCAGCCTCCCGAGTAGCTGGGACTACAGGCATGCGCCACCATGCCCGGCTAATTTTTTCCATATATTTTTAGCTGTCCAGATAATTTCTTTCTATTTTTTTTTTAGTAGAGACAGGGTCTCGCTCTTGCTCAGGCTGGTCTTGAACTCCTGAGCTCAAACAATCCGCCTACCTTGGCCTCTCAGAGTGCTAGGATTACAGGTGTGAGTCACCGCGCCTGGCCACAGTTTATGTTTTAACAAGCCCTCCAAGTGATTCTAATGCACACTCAAGTTTGAGGCATTGACCTAGAATAACCACTCCTCAAAAAGTAAAACAAGCTTTTGCCTTTTACCATTTATGTATTGTATTCATATTGTATACACTTATACCATGTAACCAAAAAGTTATCAATGGCAAGGAAATTGTGTCTCAGCTCTGTGATATAGTCAGTCTTGGATATAGCCTCCAGGGGCAACTTTGGTTTTCATACTCTTATTTAGTCTCCTCCACTGAATCATGGGAGTTCTGTGTGACCAACAGTGTACTCAGATATGCCAATGAGTGACTTCTGAAGCTATTTAATAGGTCATCAAAGGCATCAACACTTCCATTGGTCTCTTGGGGCACTTGCTCTGGGGGACCCAGCCACCATGCTCTGAGCACACTCAAGTAGCCCTATCGAGAAGAGCATGTGAATAGGACAGAGACACCAGTAGCCAGCACCAACCTGCCAGCCATGTGAGTACCATCTTGGAAGCAGATCCTCCAGCTCCAGTCAAGCCTTCAGATAAAACTGCAGCCCGGCTGACTTCTGACTGCAGCCTCATGAAAAACCCTGAGCTAGAGCCACCCAGCCAAGTCCCTTTTGCATTCCTGCCCCACAGAAACTGTGAGAGTTAAGGCACTAAGGTTTGGATAGTTTGTTTCCAGCAATAGATAACTACTTTGTATTAAAAGTAGTCAAAGGTGGAGGTGGATGTGGTAGCCACTTGCCAGGTTTGAATGGCACAAAGATTAATGAAACAACATCTTTTCCAAAAAGAAGCTTCCTGCTTAGGTGGGAAATAAGACACATATGCACCAAAAATAAAAATTTTAAAAGAAGCGTTACTTATTGTTGATTTAAGAGGTAACTCAAGTCTGATACAGTCCCCACCTGACAGCTACGGTGACATCTTGAGTGCCCCATGTTAACTGTTTTCACAATAACAAACTTGCCTGTATGTCAGTGACATCCTTCATCATACTGGGAAGCTAACAGACAAGACCAGCTTCTGGTTGCAAGAGTCCACATAAATCGCCTCATTCACCCCACGAGTGTCCCCATTTTTCTGATGTTAAAACCACAGCCTGGAGCAGACAAGCAAGGTCACCCGGGTAATCAGCGGCAGAGCTGAGGCTGTCTGTGTCTGAGCCCATGCTGTTTGCAACTTAGCACATGGCCTTCGGGGGACTCTCACGTTCCTCAGCAAAGCCTTTGCTATCAGCTTGCCTAATATCATATTTAAAGGTAATACATGCTCATTGCACAAAATCCAAATGTTCCCCAGCCAGCCACCAGTGCTCTCCTCTGGAGGCCACCACGGCCCCCAGTTTCCCACGCGTCCAGCTAGAGATACTACATTCAGCTTGCTTTGGATCATTAGCCTTTTCCCCAAGGGCTGGGAAAGTGCGGCAGCACTTTCCAACCCTGGGCCATTAGTGGAAGGCCGTCCTTGTGCAGTGTGAACGAGGGAGGTAGAAGCCACAGCAGCCTCGTCTCCAGAGAGTCCCTCGCCCTCCAGGAAATCATGCTCTTGTCTGCCGTGGCAACAAGCATCTTCTGACTGCTTACCACTGATGGTCCTCTGTGGCCCATGCACTGCCTTCAGGGACCCCCGGCCCCTGACATCTCCTGGTGGTGTTTTTCTTCATGCAGAGTAAAGGACGCATGCTCACTAGGTAAGAATCTGCTTGCGGGTTTCAGAGAAGGCTTCTGCCAAGGACTGCTGGGTCTTCTTTACCAGAAAATGATGCACGAAGACAAACCAGGTGGCCTGGGTTCAGGTTCCAGGTCTGGGAATGTGGACTAAGTCAGCCCAGCTCTCAGGAACTCAAGCTGGACCTACCCCGGAGGGTGCCCGACCCAGTGAGGACAGCTGTGCCTGTCCCTGCACCCCTGGGTGCTCTGCGCTCACTCAGGGCACCCGCCGCTCTGCTTGGTGAGGGTCTTTTCATTTGCTCATCTCACGCCGTGGGTAAGCGTCCCTCGAAGGCAAGGACTGCGTTGCTCCCTATTCTCTTCCCCGTTACACAGCACTTGATGCACAGTAAATGCTCATTCAAGACTTTGTGACAGTCTTTCAACATACATTCAAGGGCATGTGTATACATATATGTACACACACTATATATACATATATGTACACACACTATACATATATATATATATGTACACACGTGTGTGTGTGTACAGGTGTTCCTGGGTATCCAAGGGAGAAGAGGGATTAATTCCAGGACCTCTTGCAGATACCAAAATCTGAGGTGCTTAGGTCCCTGATACGAAATGGTATAGTATTTGGATATAACCTGCACACATCCTCACATATGCTTTTAATCATCTCTAGATTACTTACAATACCTAATACAATGTAAATGCCACATAAATAGTTGTTACACTATGTTGTTTAAAGAATAATGACAAGGAAAAAGTCTGTACATGTTCACTACAGGTGCACTTTTTTAAAAAAAATATTTTCTATCCATGGTGGGTTGAATCTACGGATGCAGAACCCACGGATTCGCTGGGCTGACCACATACACACATCCCGTTGGTTCTGTTTCTCTGGAGAACGCTGACTGACACGCGCCCCAGCCCTGCACCTGAAATGTTTTCTGTTTGTTTGTGGATGGATTCCAGTGCCTAGAAGAGAGCCTAGCGCATAGTTGTGCTCAAATATTTGTTGGATGAGTTCTGAGAACTGTAGTGCCATTAATATTGCTACTGGTGTTGTTTGACTTAACAGAATTCTAGGCACAAGCAGCCTTTCAAAGTTATGTCATTTATATTATGAAATTTAAAGACTTGTCAATATTTACTTTCAGTGAACTTTTCAGAGAATTTCTTTTGACCTAAGTTTAAAACTATAGTGCAGGTAAAAAGTGTTCCAGGCATTTATTGTTTCCACAGGTTGGGCTCTACAAATGTCTGGCAATGAAATTGTTTTGTTATCCTCAGCTAAGCCTTTAGTTCTGAAATAATCTTGCACTAAAGGTATAAAAAGATTACAGAATCAGATACTAAAAAACATTCCGCTGCCTGTCCTTGCAACAAGCTTGTACTCTGAACATATCACATACACGTGAGGGAGGCTGACAGTTTTGGGGTGATATGGAGCCCTCAGAGCAACCACCCTCTTCTTCCTTAGCATTAGAAACTCCTGATTATGTGCCTAGCCCTGGGGAATGGGTCATGACTATTCTAAGCCAATTAAGATCATCCTTTTTTTTCATTTTTCCAAATTCTCTGCATCATGGCCCAGTTCTGGCCCATGAAATCTAAAGAGAAGATTTCTTGGGCATTTCTGGGAAAGTTTTTTAGACTCTGATAACAAGGAAGATGCAATTGGCTCCTCCCCTTTCTTTCTTCCTGCCTCAGATGCAGACATGATAGCTGGAACTGTAGCAGTCATCTTATAACCATGAGGCAAAGGCCAAGAGACTCAGACATCAGTCCTGACATCACTAAGCTGATGAACCACGGCCAAAGCTTCCCACATCCAGACTTCTTATTACATCAGAGAAATGAACTCGTATTCTTTCAAGCAGCTGTGGTCAGGATTTCTGCTTCTTGTGGCCAAAAACTATATTACCACCACCAAGCTTATTGCAACACAACACGCAGTCAGTGCTCTTCTTCCACCTAAACCAGAGGAAACTGCCACGGTAGTTCTTCTAATGCTTTAACAAAACCACCTTTCCAAAATTACATGTAGTGAAATCTGGGGGAAATGTTGCCCAAATTCACCAAAACAGCCCAGCTTGATAGGCATTATAAAGATACTCTGGATAGAAATGCAGCTTGGTATAACGGAACAATCACTGATGTATGAATCAGGAACAGTAAATTCAAGCCCAGCTACCAGTAACATGGTCACTATTTTTCTATGGGCCTCATTTTAGCATTTATAAAATAAGGGAAGGCAGCACATGGTGTCTCATTCCTGTAGTCCCAGCTACTTGGGAGGCTGAGGCAGGAGGATCACTGGAGCCCAGAAGTTTGAGGCTGCAGTAGCTACAATGATGCCACTATACTCTACCCGGAGCAACAGAGCAAGACTGTGTCAATCAACCAATCAATCAATAAATAGGAGTTAGACTATATAACTCTTGGGGTCCCCTTCAGATGTGACACTCTATGTAAACTATAAATAGAAATAAATTACTTTAAAAGCTCACGGATTTCTTCTGTGGCTTCCTAATTCACTGGCTGCTTTCCAACCACTATAGTTGATATTCTAATGCCTTGGATAAGTTTGAAAGGACAAATCCATGTGCATTTGCTCATAAATATGTCCTCTCTTTTCAAAGTGCATTGGAACAGAGACGGTGGCAGCTTCACACCATGGAAAACACGGATGCAACATGGAATCCAAGAGTGTTCTCCTGGAGGTAAGTACCTCCATCATACAGTGTTGTTCCTCGGTACCCAAAGACTCAGGCTTGCCATCTTCCAGAGTTGCTGAAGCATGATGGACCGATTCCACGTCTCCCTATATTCATCCTTTTCGTGTTAGCTAGCTATCCATCTTCTCTCTTTAAAATTACCATGATCTTTTTGTGCTCCTGACCTTGATCTTTCACTAAAGGGAAATTAAACTATCTACAATAGATGGCTCTCTCAGTACTTAACTCTGTGATGCTGCTTGCATATTCATTATTGTCCAGGCTGCAGTGTTTTATCATACCATGATTTAGCTTGTTTTGTGCTGTGTGGTGAATTCTAAACTAGACAACAGGGCTGAATAATCTGATAGGCTTTCAGGAGAATACTCAAATGTCTTTCTTTTATCTCCCTCCCCAACTCACACAGACCTATACACACGCACTTAAGTCCTCCTTAAAAATGTAAAAGAGATTATTAAACAGGTTGTTTGTGAGCATCACAAAAAGACACTGATCTGTGGCATCAACATAAGTTAACAATAAAGTAGTCATGTTCTGGGCCATTCGTTATATGAGATTTTTAGGGCGTGTGTCTTAGGAATTCGTCCTGAAGCTCTTAATTAAGGAAATCATCCACAGTCAAAGTGAGAGGGTGAACTAACCAGGTGGGGATTTGGTCTTGCTGCTTTTCAGTCATGTTAAATGGTAATATGGACACTGGGACTCTCAAAGGACACCTGCTTCTGTATATGGAGGAACGGAGCTTGGTAAACCAATGTACAGCCTTAATTGACAGAGCAAACCCCCATCCAATGCCCACCATGTATACGTTCAGTGTGTGATATGCTCTGGGCATCAAAGATGAATTAGACTTTGCCCTGAATTCAAGGATATCACAGTCTCATAGTCCCACAGACAGACACCGCAGACCACGGTATGCACATTTCTATGGCAATCCAGGCCCCACTGAAAGGGAAGGCTCTGACTCCTGCCCCTGAGAATTTGCTAGTCAAGCTTGGGACATGAAGGTACATTTGACATGACTATTAAGGAGAGAAGAGGGGACCGTGGCTGCTCTGAATTAGGAGGAAAAGAGCATTTGATTTGAGGGTAATAATATAAGAAAAAGATTGAATATGACACGCTCATGGGAGAGTCAAGGCACAATGTTCCTTCATCCGTCTATTCAAGTCAATCACTTAACAACAGGACACAATTATAGGCACTGATTCTATAGTGAAGACTTAGATATCAGCCTCTGGCCTCATTAAGCTCACATTAGAACAGAGGATATAGACAAAACAATTAATTACAAAGTCCATGTTTTTATTATCTTTTAAAATACAATATTTGATACACCCAAAAATAAGCCTTTTACATATACAACTTATAAAGCATTTACTGAATGCTGGGGAACTCACCACCTAAGCCAAGACTAGACTTACATCTACTTATATGAATGGTTTAGTGCTTAATTCTATTTGGGAGGAGTGTTTAGAAGGAGTGAATCACAGGGGGACTTGGCCTATTCTGTGGGGTCAGAGAAGGCTTCCCTACAGTGCTTTCGTGGAGCAACGAGGATATATGTGCAGGCAGGGACTCTGAACAGCAGCCAGGCATAGGGCTTAGACTGCATAACGACAGGAGTAGTCGTAGCAATAATAATAACAGCAGAGAGCTGCACATTCTACTACACACTATCTATACCTATTTGATCCCTTCACCAAACCTATAAAGCAGATCTTGCAGTTGAGGAAACTGAGACTCAGCAAGGTGGAGTGAAATATGCAAGGTCACAGAGCTGGTAAATTGTGGAGCTGCTGTGTGGCGAGACAGGGCAAGAAACGAGAAAAATTACATTTGCTGGCTTAGCAGAGTGAAATTCCTTTCACTTGACTGTTTTCTAAATGATGCCCTTACAGATACATATTTATTCACTAAGTCTATCCACGGAGCATCTAATACAGGGCACTACACTGAGCTCAGAGAAGATGGTCTAACTCCCAGGGCAGATGGACCTTTAGCTAAATTTATAGCCAATTAGTGCTGGGAGCCAATAGCATTTCCTCCTATGAAAAGTTGAGTTAGTTTTCCATCAAAATATTATTTAATGGCAAGACCCCAAGTGGAATGTTCCAGAAGACCTTTAGCAATAGTGCACTATATGTTATTTAAACTAAAAACAATGCTGTGAAAAATTGCACTTCAGCGTGAGCTGCACCAAATGGAATTGGCCAGCTGCAGAGGAGACATGATGATTGAAGTATTTTCCAGACTATTACATCCTTGAAGGGTTTAAACAGTGAGGAGAAAGACAGGGAAGGGGAGGAGGATGATTTAGGGTGGTTCATTTAAGAACAACAGGATTAAATTAACCTTGGGGAGAGGGGTAATGGGGGAGGGTGGCCGGGAGAAACATTATGCAGGATGCAAGAAACTTCCGGAAGGAAAAGTGTGCTGGGCTGCACAATTTTCCAGCCCGGCAAAATAAGCAAAGCCGTCTATCATTAGAGTCATTTACAAGCAAACTTGACAAATTGCTGAGAAAATATATTATGGGCCACATTCCTAAACAGTCTTAGGAATGGACAAACTAATGGGTCTTTTCTATCCCTAATTTGGGAAAAACTGATAATTCACTGAGATGGGTTTTCCTGCATCATTGGAGCCTCTTTTCCTTCACTTTAAAACGGGTGTCAACAAATAAGTTACCCAACTTGGTGTGCGGGTGTCCTATCAATTATAGCTCTAATAAAATTTCTACTCAGGGAGGGACGGATTGCATTACAATTTTAAAATGTCTATTAACTGAACTATCATATTAGTAAGGCCGGCTTCTTAATCCTAGTTTACTTATAATTTTCAGTCAGGCTGCGGAAATTCTAAATTACACAACGCAGCCAAAAGATTAAAGAAAACTTCCAGAATTAAAACCCAGCAGACCTAAACATTTATTTTCTCAGCCTATTGAGAAAAATCAAAGTGTGCCTGTCGGGGAAAGGGCGGGTGTGACAGTCCCAGCTCTGCCAGGCCTGGAAATTCGCTTTAAACCATCCTTGGTGCTTTGCTATTCCCCAAGCTCCGGATTCACATGACCAGAATTAATGTCTGTGTGTTGCTGCCCCCTGCTGGACATATGGAACCCATGTTTGTCTAGGAGGGCCCAAGAAAATACCATTTGCAAATTTCAATTACTTTGCAATTCCCTTTCCTCCCATCCCCCACTGAAATAGCACTCCCCCCAAAGGACTCTGTTAGGAGACCATTCCATCGAGCTAATGGGCAAACATTCCTTCTAATGCAATTAGCGAGCTTCCTCATACAGTAACCCGAGTGACCCTCCATCGGCGTGGCTTGCCGAAGGCAGTGGAAAATATGAAACACAGCGTCTTTATGGAAATACTCCCAAGGACCCCTTTATGAAAATGCTCCCTTGAATTAACATTAATTGAAGCAGGAGTGGTTTCCCCCCTTCCTTCGATATCTGTGTACGATGCCTCCTGTTTTGCTGTGAGGCCGCAGCATCCTGGAGACCAGCGCATCTCAAATGCCACTATAGATGGAGGCTCTGACCAAGCTCCTGAGCCTTTGGAACTGTCAACGAATTCCCAGGGTCCTGGGCCCCCTGAAGCCTGGTGGGGTTAGACCGGGTCTTCTATTTTTTAAGCAGACTCGTAGAGCACGGCATGATTCAGAAAGAGTAGAGGGAAGGAAGAAAGTAATTTCATTTGGGATGACCACATCTCCACTGCGCTGGGTGGCAGGAGTAGTGGGTGGGCAAGCCCCAGGCCACCACTCTTAGGCAGCTGACATATGCCTCATCGGTCAGCTCTTAGTATCTTGTCCACGCCAGCTGTACTGGGCCAAGACTCGTGGTCTCAGGGCCAATCTTAACAAAACCCTTCCTGCAACCTTGCCCACATATTTCTCTCTCAGAGTTTCTCTGCTTGCTCCCTGGTCTGTCCAGTTCTCACCCCACCACAGCCGGGGTCCCCCCTGGCCCATGTGCCCTGGGGGACCTCTTGCTATAACCAGTGGTTCTCAAAATTCACTGGGCGCGGTGGCTCACGCCTGTAATCCTAGCACTCTGGGAGGCCGAGGCAGGCGGATTGTTTGAGCTCAGGAGTTCGAGACCAGCCTGAGCAAGAGCGAGACCCCGTCTCTACTAAAAATAGAAAGAAATTAGCTGAACAACTAAAAATATATATGTATAAAATTAGCCGGGCATGGTGGCGCATGCCTATAGTCCCAGCTACTCGGGAGGCTGAGGCAGTAGGATTGCTTGAGCCCAGGAGTGTGAGGTTGCTGTGAGCTAGGCTAATGCCACAGCACTCACTCTAGCCCGGGCAACAGAGTGAGACTCTGTCTCAAAAAAAAAAAAAAAAATTCACTGGGGATTGTTAGAAAGAAACGCAAATTCCTGGGCCCCAGCCCAGACCTACTGAATAGGAAACTTTAGGGTGAGCTCCAGCATTCTGTTTAACAAGCCCTGAGCCATTCTGATACACACTCGAGCTTGAGAACTGTTGCTATAAACTAATTCCATTTTCCTCCACATACCAACTCCCAACCAAAAATGTCTCTTGGCTATGTCTCCTTAATGCTAATGGAGAAAAAAACTAAGGAGTCTGACAATTATTCTTCTCATGCCAGTTATCGATGCTGATAGCCTGCTCATCTTTGGTGGCCTAGATTGAGTGGGAAACCTCTTGGGAAACCTTCCCCTAATCCACCTGGCCTGTGGCCGGGAAACCAGTCACGCCCTCTTTCCTGTGTGAGTCTTCCATGCTGGGTGACAACAGTCCTCACAGAGTCTTATTGACCCTTGTCATGCAAAATTAGTCTTGGATCAGCTTCATTTGCATCCCTTGGGAGCTTGTTAGAAATGCAGGATCCGAGGCCCCACCCCACACTGACTGACCCGAATCTGCATTTTAGCAAGATCTCCAGCGGACTCCGGTGCATTGAAGGTGGAGAAGAGTCGTCACAGTCAGGTGCTTTCTGCCTGTTACACACACACCCCGTGGATCATGAGGTGGATTTAGGGCAGTCTGAGTTTCATTCAACCCCGGGTCTTTGGAATGGACTAACAGAGAGAGCCGGGTAGACTCACTCTTAGCATTAATAAGCATTTGGAGAGTGAATGACAGGAGTGAATGAAGGACTTCTTGTTTAACTAGGGATGTTCAAAGACTAGAATGACTAAATCGAGGAATAAAACTCTAATAGTGTGTTTTCAAGCACCATGGTGCACAATAGAACCTGAGAGAGTTTATGGATGGGGGCCCTTAAATCACATCACATCACGTTTCCAATTACAAGTGACGACTGCTTGGCGTTTGTAAAGCAGCTGCCTCGCAGGGACTGCCTGGCTGATTTCTCACCCTCTCTGGAAAGGGAGTGAAGACCTGTCGACTTAATAAGTGACTCTGCTGTAGAACCTAGAGTGGTCCAAAGGGAGGGAGTCAGAGGATGTCACTCCTGGAGACCCGGCCCTGCCATGGCACAGAGGATTGGCGAGCACCACAGCCCCACCCATCTCGGCCCCAGAGGGCAGATCAGACACCAGAGCCCAGACTTTGGACCATGCTGTGAAGTGCTAGCGTAGTCTCCAGACCAAGCACCAGTTCCTCTCCCCCACCTGCCCTCAGCATCCCTGTATTTACGTTGATACTGATGTGGCTGTTAGGATCTAACCTCAGACCAAGTAACAGGGACCTACACAAACAGGTTTCTATTTCTCTCATGAAAAGTCCACACAGGTAAGTGACCTCAGGGGTCAAGTGGCCCTGTTCCAGTGACCACCCAGGTTCCCCATCCTTAGGATGTCATCTCAGGCACATGGGGGAGACTGGACACCCAGCCCACGCTGGGGTCCAGCCCTGGGAAGGTAGAAAGAGGAGGAGGAAGGCAAGCAGCATCCTTGTGAGGATGGGACCCTGAGCTGCACACTCACTTCTGCCGACACCCAGCTGGCTGGAACTCAGTCACTTGTCTTGCCCGGCTGCAAGGGAGGCTGGGAAGCACAGACTCTGGGTGGCCTTGTGCCCAGCTCAGATAAACTGGATTCTACTACTACAAGGAGGGAGAGAAGGATGGATGTTGAGGGACATTCTCTACCCATAGAACACGCTTCTGTTAGGTGAGCCACTGGGAGCTTGGTGTCTCCGGGTTTTTTTGTTTTTTGCTTTGTTTTTTTGATGCTGTATAATGGAGAGCAATGGCTATGAAGGATGTGGAGGGGACAGATCAGACCACACTGTGCACAACCCACCAGGCCTTATATTAACAAATACTGAGCTTTGTAGCCTCTGTGCTCACAACACTTCCATACACACGCACCCTTAGAACACACAGATTTGTGGATCTTCTCCACGCTTGGGGTTTGTAAAAGAAAATAAAATTTCAGGACCCTCTAAATTTAGTATGCCGAGGGAGAAGTTAAACCCTGGAGACTGAGTCATATGGCATGTTTGCAATTCCTGCTTCTTAGATTATAGATTAACTCTCTTCCTCATTGTTCTATAAATGACAAGGAGAGACCAGAGACCAGGCCTCCTCCCCTTCCAATCAGTGATCTTTGTTATAGATTAACTTCTCCTTTACTGTCCTTTCCCTAACTCATACCAGATCTTGCAAAAGATCCCATGACTGTTACATCATCAGTGTGGAATGCTGAAAATATCTTTCCCAAAAAGACCATCTTGACTAATCAGATTGCTGTAACTAAGCATTAAGCCTTACTTAGATATTGAAATTCTGTTAAGCTTCCCTAAACTTTGTCTATGTAAATGATCCCAACCTTCTACTCTGTTGGAACATTGACTTCCATTTGTTGGAATCTGTTTTCTAAGCAGAGCAGCCACCCTGTCCTCAAACTCTGCATTTGAATAAACTCTCTTTAAACTAGCTTCTGGCCCTTTTGATTATTTTAGGTTGACAGGTTTCAGTTTTCCATCTGGGTGACAAGATGACTTAGTTCCTCAGCTTCTTCCTCATCATCCTCTCTAGGCTAAGGTGGGCCAGATTCCCTCTCCCATTCCAGCCTCCTCTTCCTCCTCCCTGCCACTCCCAAGACCCAGCATTTCCATCATCTTTTGCCTAAGGGGCCATTTCACAGTCTGGCCTGGGCCCCTCTGATGTTCCACTTTCTTTCAACTTGCATGAGGAATAAATGCACCAGCCCTGTCCCTGGAACTACCTGGGCCCACAGAGGCACTCAGCATTCATGAGAGAAGATATCCTGAACAGATGAATCAAGACCATTTCTAAAGGAACAACTGCCCAGCTACAGCTTTTACTTGAGGATGTTTCCCAGGCAACCAACCATCCTACCCACCTCCCCCCATACCCCTGTGGAAACCACAGCCAGCCCTGTCCACTCCCCCCAGGCACAGACATGTGGCCCTAGACCATCCCTGCAGAACTCCAGAGATGACATGGATGCTTCTGGAATCCCTGCCCACCCAAGGCTTTCACATCTCCCCTCCCATCCCCTCCCACATTTCTTCCTTCCCCTTCTGGGTCTATGAAAAGGAGTGCTACTTGCTCTTGCATTTATCATAGCAGGCTCATAACATTTTCTAGAGGGAGGAGCCTTAGACACCAGCTATTCCGATCTTAGTGGGTTACAGGAAGGGAACTTGAGGCTCAGGGAAGTTAAAGAATTTGCCCAACATCACACAATAGTTACTGGTAGATTGGGGATGAGGCACCAAGCTTGCCAGCGTCCACCCAGCATGGCAGGCTTTCTGTTCTACCTCGTTCCTTTGCTCATTTCATTCTGCCTTTGTCTATTCCTCTATCAGGGCAGCTGGCAGTGACAGCAAACGTTTACAGAGTGTTTCCTGTGTTCCAGGCAGTGTTCCTGGTGCTTTGAACATACTGTCTCACTGACTCTTCCAATCCACCTGCTATAGACTGAATATTTGTGCCCCTAAAATTCTTATGTTGAAACCCTAACCCCCAAGGTGATGGTATAAGGAGGTGAGGCCTTTGGGAGGTGATTATGTCAGGAGAGCAGAGCTTCATGAATGCAATTAATGTCCTTATAGAAGAGGCCCCAGACAGCTGCTCCGCCCCTTCACCATGTGAGGACACAGCAAGAAGGCATCTTCTGTGAACTAGAACTCGGGCCCTCGCCAGACACTGAATCTGCTGGCACCTTGATCTCAGACTTCCCAGTCTCCAGAACTGTGAGAAATGCATTTCTGTTGTTTAGAAGCCACCCCATCTCTGGTGTTCTGTTGTAGCAGCCTGAAGGGCTAAGGGACTAAGACATCACCCTACGAAGAAGATATTACTATGATCTGCATTTTGCTGATGAGGTCCTCAAGGCTTAGGATGCATAAGGAACTTGTCCACTCTGCACCCTGCACAGGTGACTGTGACAATCAGTTGTAAGCCCTCTGCCCATACCTCACCCCAAATCACCTCTCCCTCCTCTGCTGCCTTTTCTTTTGGGGGTTACCCACACTCCTGTTTCTCCTGCCCCCTGGGTTTTCAGTCTGGCCTGAAACTCGTCAGCACTGCCTGCCTGCACCATTCTCCTTCACTTTTCAGGTGTCAGTGAGGAAGGGGAGAGTTAGTGATGTGGGAAATAGAAAACCATGGAATATGTATTTCTTTTCCCTGGGAATTCAGGGTATGGTTTTTATTTTCCAGAAAGTCTATTATCCCAAGTCAGGCTAAGACTGGTTACAGAAAAAGGGATTGGCCCACATCTCCCTAGCTGGTCCCAGTTCCCAGAGGGAAGCGGCCCCCAGGAGGCTGAGGGGCAGGGCAGGAGGGAGCCACCGAGCAGATGAGCGGGAGGGAAGTCTAGGGTTGGCCACCTGCATCGGGGCACTGCAGTTGGATAGATCCCCGGGGTTTACAGAGATTCTTTTCCTTTCAAAGGCAGCTCATCTGGAGGAGAGAACCCAGCCCCAGCCCAATTCCCATTTCATACCATGCTCTGGAACGAAAGGATGTGGGCGCCCCACTCCCAGGTCAGCCTGGAAACTGGCAGCTCTCAGCTAGCATTTCACTGCGGTAACAACAAGATTGCCTGTAATAGCACTCTTGCAGCTGATGGGCAGTGGCTGAGCTAAAATTACAAACCCGCCAGCCCAGGTGGCCAGGCGAGGGCTGTTTTAACACGCCGAAATAAAAACGCTCCTTGGTGGGGTGTCTCCCCCACCCATCATTCTAGCCAAGCTCCTGCAAGGTGATGCTCCTGTGTACGGCTCACGAACACCTGCAACCCTGAGGCCCGTGTGGCAGACCAGGGTCTCCAGCAGGAGTCAGCGACAGTGCCAGGAATGGGGAAACTGAGGAGGTGGCGAAGACACTCCAGCCCCTGGGCGGCGCCTCTGTGAGATGGAGACAGCCTCCCTGATCACCACTCTGCCCACTGTCCCCTCTCCCTCCTTCCCTGGTGCTTGGGGCCCTGTGCTGCCTTCCTGCTCTCACACCTAACTCTCTAGGGAGCCCCCCGCTGTCAGCTTTAGCAGGCCTTAGTGTGAACATTTTAAGTTTTATATTTTGCAGTGGAAGGAAAAGTTTTCTGCATATGTCAGAGGAGTTTTCAGCACCTGCGGATGGGAACAATAAGTTCGGGAGATGGAAGTACAACTAGTTTGGGAGATAAAAGAAGTAGGATGTGACTCAGGGTAGATACATCGATTTCCTTGGTCCTCCTAATGTCAACGTCCTTTTTGCCTGCTCATACATATGAGGGAAAAAAATCTCATTTTGGCCTCAAGTTTTCTCCATCATAATTCTTTGGATTGGGGTTAAAGATTCCTCCCAATAGGCATCTGATCTGCCCGGAATCCTGGTGGCATCGCCCATCCCATGAGCTCCTGCAATAAGAGCTTGCCGCACCCCATCAGAAGATGGGGCCAATTTTCCTTCCCCATCAAATCTGGGCAGGCCGTGTCACCACTCTGACGGACAGAGGATGCTCTTGCCACCCCAGCTAAGTTCACTGGATCAGAGAGGAACCACCCAGCCAATGGTTCCCCAAATTCCTGACTCACAAAATTGTGAACGAAATAAAATTGTTGTTTGAAGCCACTACTTGGGTTTGGGGATCGTTTTTTAAGGAGTGCTGTGTAGCCAGAACAACTCTGCTACCCCAAAATATTCTTCCTAAGAGTCTAGCATGTTATTTGAACACCCTCCATTAGTCACTCTTTGGGTTAAAGCACAAAGCACCCTTGCTAAAGTGTAAATGGTGTCCAGAGATATAAAACCTAGAGCTCATATATCCATTAATACTGGAGCACAGTCAGGGACAGTTAGGACCTAGCAGGGCCCTGAGAAAGTGGGACATTTTCCCTACACACCCTGTTGTGGGGAGGCAGGAGAGAAAGTCCGGTGCATGTGGGTGTTAGGTGCAGTGAGCAGTGTGGGGTACTAACCCCTGCAGGGGGCGCGGTCATCCAATAAGGCCCAGAGGATGCCGCAGGCAACACTGAGCCCACCTTTCCTGTAAGCCCATGCTGAGCTGTTTCTAACATTAAGAAAAACACAGTTCTGAATTGAGTAAAAGTTTCCATTGGTCTTTGGCTGCTGGTTGAGCTGAACCTTGCCTGGACTTCAAAGATACCAGGGCTGGCCTTCCCCAGGTGGAAGGAAAACATTTGCTGGGGAGCCTAGAGGAAGAAAAACTTTCTAGGGGGCAGGATGGACTGGGAGAGGACCCCTCCCCGCTGCAGTTTCTGCAGGTCTGCAATCTTTAAGGCGAGCACTCTTGGGGTCAGATGTATTTAGGAATTCAGAATCTTCCAGATTTCAGAAAGGTAATATAGTGCATCCACTGTGTGCTACAAAACATCTCCAGCAATGTCTGGGAATAATCCTGTAATCCCCCCCCCACACACACACACGCACACGCACGCATGCGCGCATTCCCGCAGCAAAGGCATGAATTTGCACGCTCAGTGGAATATGTACCATAAATAGCTTCACGTCAGATTGGTCCAGGTTTTGCTGCCAGATAAGTTATAGTAAATTTCCAGTTTTCAGAACTTTTTGGGTCTAGGATCATGGACCTGTTTTGCTTGCATGTGGTCAGTTTTCCTGACAAAGCCATTTGCCAAGATGTCATAGAGGAGGTTGTTTCCAAGCCAGATGCTGCGGGATGTTTCACGTCTACTGTCTTGGAGATTTATCTCAGAGGCTGCCAGGGGCTGAACCCCCTTCCGCTTGGGGCTCCCCCACTTGCCTGCTGCTCAGGCAATGAATGAACATGAAAGGACACGTGTTTCTTGTCACACACCTGCCCTGTGTCTCCAGCTGGCCTTGGGGCTCGTGTCTAGAATGTCTTTGTGCCTCCACGGCCAGCTAGGACGGTGCAGAGCACACAGTGAGCACTTGCTACACGTCTGAAGGCCAATGAGAAGTTCCATTTCTTCACCTTGTAATAACTTGGGGCAGAAACAACTGCAGTATTCATAACCCCATTCGCCCCTCAGTCACCCGGTATTGAGTCCTGATTGCGGGACAGCATCGAACTAAGATCTGTGTACCATAAAAGATGAGTCAAAGAGAGATTCATTCTGTCCTCAGGCAGCTTGGATATGTGCGTGCGGGTAATGATGCAAAAATGATGATGAAAGCCAAGAAGGATTAGCAAACAGAAAACATTCCTTACCAGTGATTATACAGAAAATCCCTCACATGATAATTCCTTAATGCTGCCACACCCATCCACTGTCAACAAGCCTGCAAGGGAGACATCATTGTCCTCATAATACAGAAGGGAACATTGAGTTTGTCAACAATCCCACACTCAGTCTCCATGGCCAAGCTGAGCCTTCGACTCCATGCTCCAAATAATCCTGTGCTCCAAATGCAGAGATTTAAAAGTTATCCCAGCTGAAGGGGCGAGTGAGGAGGGCTGGAGACTTTAAGAGATGTGGGGAAGAAACCCAGGGGGCTTCTGGGAATCATGGCATTTGAACTGGTGCTTGAAGGGCAAGTAGGGTTTGGGCAAACCCTCAATCCTAGGGGCAGCGGATGGGGAGGGGACACGATCTAGTCAGGGGTCGCATAGGCAGATATAGGCAGGCAGGAGAGCCCTGGCTTCCACTGGGAATTCGCACGGTCCAGTTGGCCTTGAGTGTAGGTTGTGTGAGTGATTCGCAGAAGGAAATGCCCCTCAACGTGGTTCAAGGAAAGGAGAGTTTACCTGTAATGGCTTCACCAAAAAAATATTAATAATTACAACTAAATGTGACAATATATTAACATGTTACTGTTCTAAGTATATGTTATACTATTCTCTGTGCTTTTGATATTTCTAAAATTTATTTTAAAAGAAAGTTAACCAGTGGGCACCAGATTTTGGAGGTTCTTGCGTTCTAGGCTAAAGACTTTGGATTTATTCAGTAAGTTCCTGTGAGGGGACAGTTTTGTGTGGGAGAGACCAAATCACAGCTGTATTTTGGGAGCAAGATGCTGACAGTGTCATGCAGTGCCAGACTGGAGTGGACAGGAAGTGTTGACGGGTCAGCTAGCACACCCACCTACAAGGAAACGAGAGATGCTCAGAGAAGAGCCGACACCCAGCAAAGTGCAGGGGGTAGCTTGTCCCAACTCCTGGCAATACGGACATCAGGGACAGCTGGGTAGAAGGAGGGGGCCACTCTCTGGAGAGAAATGTCACCATTACTCCTAGGTGGGAAGGTGGGCACAGGTGTCCTGAGTTTATCGATGAAGAATCCAACAGTGACATGCAGGCAGGCGACCCGTGAGTAACACGTCCAGGTAAAGCCTCATTCCATGAGTCATGGATTGATGAACAAAGTCCAGAGTGAGCTGTACAATTCCCAGGGAAACCCAAGGCCCTGTCCATGCCCCTCTTCACAGGTGCTCTGGGAGCTCTATCAGACCCCAGGTACTGCCACAGCAGCTGCCACCAATACTGAGGTGGCAGCTTTCTCTACTGAGGTGGTTCTCAAACTTGAGTGTGCATCAAAATCACCTGGAGGGCTGGTTACAGTAGACGTCTGGCCTCCACTCCCAGTTTCTGATTCAGCAGGTCTGGGGTGGGGCCCAGTAATTTGTATGTCTCGAAAGCTGCCAGGTGACACTGGTGCTGCCTGTCTGGGATCACTTTTTGAGAATTACTGCTCTAAAAATTCTGAGCATGGCCAACCTCTTCCCCTGGGCACTGGACACTCAATACAATCCTCACTTAATCTTTCCAAAGCCCCTGAAAAGCAGCTCCCCATTCACAGAGGAGGAAACCAAAGATCAAAGATGCCAAATAAGTCGCCCAAGGTCACGCAAGCAGTGGGCGCAGGGCTGGGATAGGGCTCCTCTTTTTTCCACACCACTTGTTCTCTAAAGCCCACCTTCAGTGACAGCTGATAGAATTTCACAGGTGAAAGCTGAGCTGAACAAAACAAGGACAATGAGAATTTTTCACTGTGTTAACCACCTGAATTCAATTTAATAAATTGTTCGCTTTTTCCTAAGATAATCCCATATATTTTATGGATTCAGGAGTTAAAATGCTTTTATGAAATGATGGTGGCAAGAGATGGTCTTTTTCTGTTACTTTTCCCCTTTTTTCAATGTTCTTAGTTGGCCAAGTAAACAGGTGAAAATCTAATTTCAGTCCCTTTTCCCTCTTTCAAAAAAATCTCTGATCTGTGAAATTCCTGGCAAGAGTGCCCTGGCAAGCTGCCCCCAGCACCTGCGGCACCTGTGTTGTACAGAGTAGAGATGGCTCAGAGTGGCTTGTTACGTGAGTAGGTGGCAGCAGGTTCTTCTCAGGGCACCGTCCTGTACGGGGATGCCCTCCTTCCCTCAGGGCTGCCAGTAGCCAGCTCACGGGCCCAGGTGAAGCATGTACTGATGTGGCAGCTACCAGGCAGTCCTTGGGCACTAAGAAAGGGCCACATCAATTCAGGTCCCTGCTATTTGCCTTTGTTTCTATTTTCAGGTGGTTGCTGGAGTCCAGGCATAGTGGGTTGGTAATCCCACATGGAGGCCCTTGAGTCAGAGAGACGGAGGCTCTGCTTCCTTGCCCAAATGTCATATAAATACGTGGTGGCTTCCACTGGGACAAGAAGGCAGTGCAATGCAGGGGCTAAGCCTCTAAGCTGCGGCCTCACACTGCCTACGGCCAAATCACAGGCCAAATCTTACTGTCCCCCATGTTGGCCACGAAACCCTAAGCCAGCTACTCAATCTCTCTCCCTGGCATAGTCCCTCTTCCATTAAATAGGGCTAATAGAGTAGTTGTAAAGATGAAATGCATTAATGTCATGTGTCATATAGGACACATTTGGATGTTGGTTTTGCTTTTATTCAGTTCTTCCCAATCACTCAGTAATTGATGATTAAACTAAATCCCTCATTTACTGATGTCTACCACCCTCTCAAGGGGGCCCAGGAGGCAGAGATGGACAGGATAAGGTCTTTCCTCTCTAGAACCTCCAGCAAACAGATAAACAAGTGATCTCATTATGGAGGAAGAACTATGTTTCGGAAGCACTGGAAGGTTAACCTGGGAGCGCAGAGGGGCACAGGTGAGGGGCTTCCTAGAGAGGGGATGTGTGTGCTGATCGCGAACGTCACAATGTGGGGCTGGCCGCCAGGCGGAGGATGACCAACAAAGATTCCGCATCTCCCCGGCGTGCAGGGGCCGTGGGGAAGGCGCTGGAAGTAGGAGAACCCCCATGCCACATTTTAAGTCACCTCTACAACAGCAATCATTGACTTGGCATAAAGGGAAGGGGAGGAAAAAACACAATATTCCCAGCTCAAATTATAAAATGATTGAATAATTTAAGTAGCTCTTCAGCATTTATAATTATTGGAAGGGTGGGGGAAGAACACTTTGTTCCATTAGAGACATACACAGAAGAGGAAGCCCCATCATATGAATGGGGACACAGTACATTAAAAATGGAAATTAAGAATTGAAGAGCAAAACAATGGAATCCTGCCAGTTTTTTTTTTTTTATTGCCATACCAATTGCTAATCAGCATCCAATATCATGTTGGCTAATTTGTTCAATAAGAGCAAAAAAAAAAAAGGAAAAGATCCCAGAGATGGAGCTAGGCAACCAGTCTGGTGAAATCAATTGTGTGCAAAATGTCAGAAAGACCTTGACCTCTGGGGAGGTCGAAAATCCCCCTGGGGAATTGAGCTGAGGCTTTTCATCCTGATTGGAGGCCCACAGTTGGAGGCGGAGTGGGCAGGACCCAGCAGGAGGCATGCAGACCCTTTCCTCATGGAGCAAACATTCTAGTGGTGGACACCACGAGCCAGCAAACAAGTAAATAAACAAACAAGGTCATCTCAGAGAGTGTTAAATGCCACAGGGAAAATAAATTGGAACTCACAGTTAGACACTGGAAAGTCAGTTGTTAAGGCCAGTTGCCCACCCAATATCTATTCCTTCCTTCCTTATTAGCAGAACCTCAAGTTTGTTGGGGCAAAACATTTCCCAGGCTCCTCTACAGCTGGCAGTGCCCATGCCATAGTGCCCATGTGACTGAGATACAAGCAGGGGGTGCTGGGGGTGGCTGTCCAGGAAATAGACTCAGCAGCTTCTCCCTTTGCCCTTGACCCTTTACCTTTCTCCGTTTCTGTTTGAAAAGCGAAGTCATCTCGTGGCCAGGAGGACAAAGCCCACGTGCTAAAATAATGGAGCAATGGAACTAACGCTGATAACATTGTGATCTGCCCGGAATGGCCCATTTCCAGGCTTCCTGTTAGATGGGAGAAAAATAACCTCCCATCTTGTGTAGGTCACTGTTCTCTGAATTCTCTTCTACTCATATTGCAATTCTTAGCTGACACAGGTCCCTGTCTCTGGCGCTTTCCTGTGCATTTCTCTCCACCAGAGACTGGCAGAAACACAGAAACATGGCAGCTGGGGCTGAGCTCCAGGAGCCTTGGGCCAGGTACACCTGATTCTCCCCCTCTGCTAAAAATGCTTCAGTGGCTCCCACTGCCATCAAGACGGACATTACACTCCTGACCTCTCAGGCATCATTTCTCTACCACCCCCCAAACACTACATTGCTGTTGGGACCCGAGACCTTATCCAACTGAGCCAAAGCACTTGCACTCACCATGCGTGGCACGCAGGCAGGCCTCTGGGTGGAAGGGATCCTGGAGGAGGCGTTGGGCTGAAGGCCTGGTCTCCTCATCAGTCTGCTCTTGAGGCCGACCCAGCCGCCCAGGCTGACCCTCCCCGGGAGCTGACTGAGAAGAGACGTCCCATCTGCCCATAGAGAGGAAAGGCAGTGCCCTGACCCCCAGAAACCACTGCCTCACAGGCCTGGTCCAGCCCACCAGCCGACACCTGCTGAGTGCCCGCTGTCCATCAGGCGCTGTGCACGGCAGGAGGGACACAAACGTGAACACGGCGAGGTCTTACACAGAGGGCAGATGGCGTTAGGGCTGATGCACGTGCTCTGGCTGCAGGACTCATGGCAGTGAAGAGCAAAGGCATTTACCCTGCCAGAGTGGGGTCGGAGAGGCCTGGAGACGGCTTCCTGGAGGAGGTGGAGGCTACACTGAGTCTTACAGAGGAGGTGGACTGAAACTTGGTGGGGAGAAGCCTAAGGAGAGGGGGAAGAGAGAAAGGATTTGGTTAGAGGGCATGGGTAGGAGTTGTAGGAGCATAAACTGTAAGTCAGAGGGAGGCAGGAAAGGAAGGAAGTCCACAGAAGCAGATCACAGGATGGCCTCGTAGGCCACTGTTAACAGATCCACAGTCTCTAGTCCGAGGGCAGTGGGCACCACTGAAGTGTTCTCAGCAATGAGTGATGGAGTCCCACCTGCACGTTAGACAGGTCTCTCTGATGGCCGTGTGGAGGGCGAATTTGAGGAGGACAGGGCTGGAAACTGGGAGACCAGTCAGGAATCTGATTTACCCTGAGAGGAGAGAGGAGGGAGTAGCAATGAGGCCTGTCAGAGGGCTCTGTGCGGACGAGCAGCCTCATCTGTAGCTCGAAGCATGCGCTGGAGCAGGCGTCTTGGTGGCCGTCCCCCTCCTCCCCTGCCATCCCATTTCATTAGCGTGCGAGGGTCTCCAAGGGCTGAAAACCCCCAGCTCCAGACTTACATTTCACGGCTCCTACTTTGCAGTAATCAAGTTCCGTGACAAAAGGAGTCCTTGCGTTATGCCTCAGAATTCCTATTAAACTTTTATAATATTAAACAATTAAAATATTCTCCTAGATTTAAGTCTGCACTTTCTTCAGGAACATTGCCAACGAGACAAAATACTCAGTGGCTCCTTATTCCCCGACCATATATTTGACAATATGCTTCCTGCTCCATTCGATATCAAGGCAATGGCGCTAGTTGGAAGTCAGGAGTAAAAAAATATATATGCATTTTTCATGGCAACAAATAATAACAGAAAACAACCTTCTTTTTTATGAGGACACAATTGGTGAAGCCAAGCTCTGATAATGGGGAAAGGGGATTTTTATGAGGATCTATTCTGCCTTTATTAGTGTGGAAGGTGGATGGTGACAGGATCGTAAGCCGATTCATAGAGATTATAAATTTGCCAATGACTTACAAGACTAACAGTAAAAATGAAAATGTAGCACCTTCTCCTGCTTGTAGCTTTTGCATGTTCTTCATCGCCACTGAGCAGCCAAAACCTGTGCCCACCCCCACAACCTGCAAACCCCAAAGAGGGAAGGGAAACTCTGTGGCAGGTGAAGAAATTCAGTCTAGACCTTCCCTGTCCCATAGCCACCAGCCCCGTGTTGCTACTGTTCATTTAAAATGAAGCCAGACTGCATTGAGATGTGCCGTAAATGTAAAATACAAGCTAGATTTTGAAGACTTGGTACAAAACAAAAGAATGTAAACTATCGCATCAATATTATTATGTTGCTTACACATTGATAATAGTAGTTTGGATATCTTGCATTGGGTTAAGTATTTATGTTAAAGTCAATATCACTTTTTAAAAATGTGGCTACTAGAGCATTTGAAATTACATATATGGTTTGTATTATATCAGCAGTCTAGACCCCAGAATTCATTCAAAACTGATCCTGTCAAGGGTCAATTAGCAGAGGAAGCCCATCTCTGTGGACCCCTAACAAGTCATTGGACGTTGGCCCACCAGGGGACAAAGCTGTCACAAAGCCCATGTACAGACTGGGTGAGACAACCCTCGAGGTCCCTCACCACCAGACCTCAGATGCCCGTTATCTCACAGTGCATGGAGGTTCAAGTTGAAGGCAATGAAATTCAATAACAATTTTTATAGTGAGCTGATTTTGCTGTTGCTCATTAGTAGCTGTAAGCGAAATTAATTTGAGCTTGATTGTCCCCTAATTGGAGAGGGACATAAATCCAGCGGAATGTGCTATTACGGATGACACCTTGATCCTGCACCATCTCGCACATCTGCCTTTATAGCACTCTGCACAAGTGGGGAAACCCCAGCTTTCGATAATTACAATAAAAATTACGATTATTGACCAAGAACATTACAATAGATGGTATACTGTGCTAGGTCATAACATATTTTCTCAGTAAAGCTATTGATCAAGTCTTCTGTGAGCTAATATGTTAAAGCCTCATTATTATGATTCAGGAAATTACTGATTGTTATTAAAGTGAAGGATATAAGCCTCTTACTGTGCCAACACATTTATGGAGCAAAGATAATTTGCCATTCTACCCAGACATTGCAGAAAGAAAAAAAAACCCCTATGGACGTGTCAATGGTTTCCACATACCCCATGTTCCTGACTTTCTCCATTTAAATTTTGACCCATAACAGGTATTCAGCAGATACTTGTTGAAAGAAGAACAGAGACGTAAAGGAATAAAAAACATTGAAACAGATGCTTGTTTCTGACTTGCCATCTTTGCAGGAAGCATGCCAAGAGCTATATCCATACCTGAGTTTTACTGATTCCTTCAACAGTTAAAAACGTTTACTTGTAAAACTGAATTACCTTTAAAGGGAAAAACTGCCCACAAATGTGAAGATCAATAACATAATTCACCCCAACTGAGAAGCAAAAAGCTGTATCCATACCTAAGCATTGCCTTCAAGCTGAGTCATTTTTTCCTTCCTCTCTTATAACTGGAGGGCAATGATTCAGATGAGATAGATTTAGCTAAAATGAGAAGGATCAGATTCTATTATGAAATCAATTTTGTCATGACTGAGGGAGAGCTCCGGTCACATGCTACGTGGGGCGCTAGATAAGGGAAATTCAACCAGAATGCTGCCCTGACTTTAGGGGCTTCAAAGACAACTTTTAGAAGAGTGATACATACATTTCCAGGCACAAAAATTTTAAAGAGATAGTGAAAAATTTTCCTCACCTGTCTCTTCCTCCATTCCTCCCCCCACCAACTTCCCCACACCCCAAAGGGTAACTGCTTTTATTAGGGTCCTGTGTATTCTTTCAGGGTTTCTTTTGCTTGTATGGCCCATTTAATATACACTGCATTCTTATTTTTCCTTTTTTTCACACAAAAGTAGCCTCGTACATACACATACACACACACACACACACACACACACACACAGAGTGATTTGGCCTTGTAGATTTAGTATCTCGGAAATTTCTTCATATTAATACATACAGAATGCCCACTTTAAAAAAAAAAAAAACTACCATATTGTATCTCATTATAAAGTTAATTAACCAGGACCCTACAGATAGACATTTGTGTTATTTTTAATCTTTCGCTATTCCAAAAATTTAAGGACTTCTAAACTAGCAGTGGCATCACCCATACGAAATAATCTTTCTTTCTTCCTCCATTCCTTCTTTCTCTTTCTCCCTCTCATCCATGCTCCCTCCCTTCCCTTTCATTCATTCATTCACTCACTCTACAAACATTTCCTGAATGTCCACCTGTGCTCGGTGCTGCACCAGGTGCCCCACTGAGTGTGCAGTTTCTGTCATGTTGGCCCATCACAGGCCAGTGGAGGAAGAAGGCTACAGCTGGAAGCAGTGAGCGAGTCCCCACAACATACTCTGGCTTTATCTAGGGGCTAACTGTAGGTACCGATGGGAGAACACCTTCTCTGCAGGTTATCAGAGTGTGCCCAGCTGAAAATGCAGAGAACTTCTGAACAAGTTGGCATTGGATGAGCCCCCACTCACATTCCATGTTCTCTGCTTTGCGCTGGGATATATTCAGGATAGGAAATGTCAGTTCTCAGCACCCCCATTCCCAGAGACACACGCTATCATTTTTAGGTAGTTCCCTGCCCCGTGTTGGACATCCAAGACTTCCTCCTGAGGTGCACCACCAGCCTGGAGTAGTATTCCATATTCCGGACCATTCCATTCCATTCCAGGCACACTGCTGCTACTGACTTCTGAGTGGGGTCTTCTCATTTCCCAGAGACCTGGAGTGTGCTAAGAAGCTCTGAATTAGCCAGAGAATGTGCCACCTTCCTCAGAGGCACCACTTCAACTCTGGCAAGATGGCAATGCACATCTCATCACCGAGAACTGTAGAGGGTGTCCAATGACACTGACAATTTCAATCCCCCAAAAGCCTGGTGAGCAAGAGGTGGGCACAGAAGTCAGCCTCCTCGGGCTGGCCAGGACCCGAGAAGTAGAAACAAAGTGTGGGGAAGAAAGTAGTATCTTTTCCTTCCCCATTGCAAGGTTCCTGGCTGAGTCTCCTATCACAGAAGACAGATTAACAAGAGAAAAGCAAAAAAATTTACTTAACATAAGTTTTATATTACAAGGGAGGCTTCAGAAATGAACACCAAAGACCCAGGGAAAATTGTGTATTTTTATAGACAGTTACTCAGAAGTATGATTGGAGGATGAAAGGGTATGTTTGTAATTTCAAATATTCGAGTAGCTATCAGGTGTACGCATACACAAAGAGTGCAATGCGCACCACCCGAAGGATGGACATATTTGAAACTCGGACTTGAGGGGGGGCAAGGGCAACATACGTAACCTAAACATCTGTACCCCCATAATATGCTGAAATAAAATAAAATTTAAAAAAAAGGGTATGATCAAATGGTATTAAACTGGCGGGAGGAATACAGCAAGGCCCGTTTGTTCAGATTCTTCTTGGCCTGTGCAATATTCCTTCCCTCCATGTATAGGGCAGTACACCTGGCACATGAGGGGCTGCAGGGAGAAAGCAGAGTGACCTTCCTGGGCTTTATGAACTGGGACGAGGAGAATTCTAGTTTCTATGGCCTGCTTCAGGAAAAAGCAAGCAGGGAGAAGGTCAGAGAGACTTTCCTGCTTCTGTGGTCTTCTCAATTTCCTTCAGCTTGTAATCCTCAGTATGCCAAGTTGCCACATTTCAGGATATCACGTTCCAATCCCCAACACATGGGACAGTTTTCTGGGCAGGACCAGTGGGAGGGAATCAACAATCACTTAATATTCAACAAATACTTATTTATTGAGTGTATACTATATACTAGGCCCTGTTTTAGCTGCTGGGGACATAGCCGTGAACAAGACAAAGTCCCAGACCTTGGGAGCTTACATTCTTTTTAGATAGATGGTCAGTCACTACATAAATAAGAGAGTTCCCTAAGTGTCAGCTGGTCAGCATCTTGCATTTGCTCAGCCACTGTCCACAGGTGGTCACTGTAGCCAGGTGAGAGTCAGAATGAGGAGAAAAGAGGAAGAGAAAATAGTGCAAGCAATGCATGTGTATTTTTTGCATACTTCAGGGTAGTGTACATAGTAGACAGATTCCCCAGGCTGCTGCCATTAATTCCTTCCATCCCTGTACACACCTGCTGGTCCTCATATCCAGAGGTGGAATCCATATCCCCTTGATTCTGCATTGGCTTTGGTGCCTTCCTTGACCAATGCAGTAGAAATGGTGCCATCTGACTTCCAAGGCTAAGTCATAAGAAGTCTTGAAGCTTCTACCTGAGACGTCTGGAACACCCACTCCTAGGATACTTCTTCTTGAAACCCAACAACATGCCACAAGGAGGCTACATATAGTGCAGCTGTGTGATTGAGCTGTCTGGGGTGGAACCAGCCCAGTTGAACCTCCAGATGATTGCAGCCCAGCTGACTTCACGTGGAGCAGAAAAACTGCCCAGCTGAGCCCAGTCAATGCACAGAATCACGAGAGATAACAAAATGGTGGTTGTTTTAAGCCACTATGTTTTGTGGTGGTTATGTAGCAATAAAGAATGAAAACAATCATTGACAAGTCTAAGTTTCCCAACCACAAAGAGGGACAAAAATAAGAAATACATGCATGCATGTATGTATTGTATATGTATGTATGTATTAGAGAGTGACAGAGAGCATCTGAATGCAGTGTACATAAATGTATGACTGTGCTCTGTATAATTACTCTGAGCCCGCGCTAGTATGTACTTTATACTCATAACTTCACTCAGTCTTCACAACGTTAACCCCAGAGCACAGATGAGGTCACAGAGCCTCAGAAAGGTGAGATAACTCGCCTGAGGTCTCACAGCTGACAAAGGGTGGAGCAGGGATCCCCACCTGATTCCAAAGTAGGAATCCCCAGTCTCTACTCTGCCTGAGGCAGTTGCACAAAGACAGGCCATAACCACCAAGGACTTCGAGAACACATTCATGTGGGAATGCCTGGGGGTGTTAAGCAGTCATTAGAGAGTGCCGAGGGGAGGACTGGGCCCCAGTTTACCCTTCTGGGTGCCCTCATTTCTCCATGAGTATCTCTCCCAGAATCCCTTAAATCTTCCCCACTACTGCCCTGGGGTAGTGTGCCCAGCTGACTCCAGTTCCTCCAGGACTATTCGCCCAGCAGATGGTTCAGTATTTCCCCTAACAATCTGTGTGCTTTAGATTTACTTACGACTCAGCAGCTCCTGCTAAGTTTACATGTACAGAACCACAGAGGCAAGAGTGAAGAAATACGTAATTACCTGAGTCTCCCAAGACTGACAGCCCATTACAGAGAGGAAAGAGGGAGCCCTCAGGCTAACGCAGGACCAGATACTTTCACTCGGCAAGGGCAGGGTGTTTGTTTTGGGATTAGGGACTGGGGGTTGAGGATGAGGAAAAACAACCCACACACTGTGAGAAGTCAAGTATGAGTCCGTGTGCTTTGTGATAAGCACACAGCACAGTGGTTCAGTGTATGGAGTTTGCAGCCAGGCAGCCTGGGTTTGGGTCCTTGCTTTGCTTCCACTGTGGTATCTCAGTTTCCTCATCTGTAAAATGGGGATGATATTAGCAGTGGTGCTTGCCTCACAGAGTGGCTGGGAAGATTAAACCACTAACAGCAAGTGTGTTTAATCAATAATGCCTGGTACGTAGTACACACCAAATAAGTGTGTGTTGTTATTTGCCAAAACAGCAAATGGTCCCCCCACCCTAACATGGCTGCTTTAGGAAAAAGTAATCACCACCCCCTAAATATAACACTGCTTGGATTAGCCAACCCACAGGCTTGTTGAAAGAGTCCAGCGCCCTCCCCAAGCACTACAATGTCTGACACTCAACCCCTACTCCCAGTAACATGTAATCTTACCAACTGCCTTCAGCATTTTAAAAAATGTTTTGTCACTTTTGTTTAGAATATCACACAGAACAGATCTGAGGCTTAAAATATTTCATTCAGATCAGCATAGTATTAAAGAGTGCATATTATAAATTTTATTTTTGCTTATACTTAATAATATTCATAATATGCAGTCAAATTTTTACTTATTTCCATTTACCAAGTGATGCACACAGTTTCATTTACTCTAGATTAATTATGTTAGAAAAACATGATTTGTTGACAATAAATTCCAAAGCGTTATAATATGTCAGGTTTGGTTTGGGGAATGAATACATATTAAAATGCAGATTGAAGTTGAGCTATGTGGTGCATCGGAAACAGACAAACGTTGCTTTCATGTGATGCTGGGAATTCTTGTAACATTCACTTTAAAAGTAAACTCATTTATTTTTATAATTTTTGTGTTTTCCTTTAAGATAATGAGAGAAAATAAAAGGTTTATGTTTTAGGCTTTGTTATTTATTTTACTTTTTAGCATGTCTCTGCAAATAACACATTTGGGGGAAAAGAAACCCTTTATTCTGAACAAATGAAAAGCCAAATTGGATATAATCATCACTCTATTTTCTCTTTTTAACACTGGCTTTGGGAGTTGAGGAGCTATCCTGATGCACTATGTTCATGTGGTTAGCAAATGAACGCAAGGTACGATCAGGTAAAGACCATCTTGAGGCACATTTGAAGAATTGTCATCAGGTTTATGCTCCTCATTCACTTCATATACTCCAACATCAATGTTCCTTATCCATTTTATTAGACCTATTATGGTAGTAAAGCAAACAAAATAAAACCACGAACAAAAAGAACTGAATACTACATAGTAGTCAAAACTGCAGGACGGTTCTCTGTGTGGCCTTGGACCGACCCAGTGCTCCTTCCTTTCTCACTTGCGGTTCTCAAGAATAATTGTAGAATGTGCTGGGTGTAACATACTGAGATAGGAGGGCCTGGCTGGAAGAGCCACACCCCCAGCCCACCCCAAGAAACAGGATGTCCTTCAACGCTTTAGCCCAGTGAGTCCCATAGTGCCAGGGTATAAATCTTAGTGCAGGCTGCTTGGGGGCGGGGGGAACCTCAGCTGTGGTGCAAGTGGGGCAAGAGTGGATGAGACTCCACCCACCACAGACAGCTTCCTGCGACTTGGGGGACTGGCTTGCAATGGATCCTTGGCTTGTGTTTTCCCCTGTTGCCTGTGTATAAGTAATATACCTGCTTCACGTAACTTGTGTGTATGTAACAGTTTTGTCTCACCAGACTCAGACAAGCTGGTAAGTAGTGCACAGTGAACCTGCTTCACAAAAACCATCCCAGTGGCTAATTCACAAGGAGTCCAGGTTCAAGTAACCTGTCAGGACTATGCGTACAAACATCATGACCAACGGATTCGACCATGAGCTCATTCACTTGCTCCACACCAGCGGCCCCACTGGGCCTCTCAGTCATAGTTAGGAAAATACGGACTTAAAAAAGTTAAAGTTCCTGGTTAGGAGGAAATGCCTCTCTTCTCCCTCCTTTGTGCCCTCTCTGCACCCATGGCAAACAGCTTCCTGAGAGCCTGTCTCCCACCAGCCACAAACTGGCCTCTCTCCTCTGAGCTTTGCCCAAGAACTTTCCATCTGGCTGCTTCAGGCCCAGGAGCAGATGCCTACAGACAGGTACGTGCAGGGGGCGCTGCGATGACCTATCACAGCCAGTGAGGAGTCAGAGAGAGGAAACTCACGGAGCCTGGGCCCCTGACATGCCACCTGCACAATGCTCTGTGGCTTTTGGTTGTTGAACACCTTCCAGTAGCCAGTTCCATGAGGCAGGGGTCATTATGCCTATTCACTGATGAAAAACCTGCAGGTCAGAGCGTTAAGGCATTTACTCAAGGCAACAACTATCCAAGGTTTTATTTTCAAAAAATATTGAGGAATGAAAACATAGTTACAATACAATGTAGTAATATTCTTCAAATACTACTTATAAGCACGTCTCTATATCTGGATCTATTCGGTGCCTGAGTTCAGACAGTGAGCAATCGGACAGCAAGGGCCACGTGTGCACAGCCTGGTCACTCTGGATCTCCATGGAGCCCTCCGTGTCTGCCTCCCCTCTCCCAGGGGACTGAGGAGCTTGCGAATTTAACGAGTAGTCCAAGCACCCAGAGCTCTGTACCCCTGGCCCAAGGTGTATGGACTGGTGGACAAGTGGGAGCACGAGGTCAGAGCAGGCATTTCTCTGTCCCAGGCCACCTGTGACCCATCCTCCTTCACCAATATTTCTGTCTGTAAAAAGCCTATCCTAGGCTCCCAGCACGGATGGCAGGTGTCAGTCCAGGATATGCTCATTGTCCAAGGTGGCAGGTGACTGCTAACTGCTCTAAACAGCAGCTGAATATAGAGACAGATATGATTTTTAGTGCACTTAACAAGATGCTACCCTCTGCCTCTGGCTTGTGAGTGCCATTTAAATTCCTGGAACTGTTTGCTGCCCAAATGGGTGGCTTCCTGTCTTTCCAGGGCAAATCTTCACCCTCTCGTTAGGAAACTTGCAAGGACCTGAATGGTCTCTGATTCTACTTACCCACCCAGCTGGGGCTCAGGCAAGCCCTCAGAAGCAGAAGTCTGTGTTCGACCAGGAGCCTCACAGTAGAGCCTTAATGTTGGCCTCAGGAGAGAAGGGGCCGAGAGGCTCCTGAAGAGCTCAGATGAGCCTCTGGGGTTAGACTGTGTTGTCTGACAAAGAATTTGGCTGGCCTTTGTCCCTGGCTCCTGGGAGGGAGCCTTTAAACCCTTGGATTTTCCAAGCAGTAGGAGTGTCTTTGTTTATGCTAATGAGAGGACTCACGGGTGAGTCCCTAGATAGTTTCTGCATGGGGCTGGCTGTGCTGGAAAGACCAGCCATGTGACTAGAGGGCTGGTGGTTTGAGCCACGTGTTATAAGATAAAGAGTTGGGGACTAGAAATTGAACTCAATCACGTGGCCAATGATCCAATCAGTCATGCCTACATTTGGAATCCTAATAAAAATTCTGAACACCGAAATTCACTAGCATTTCCTGGTTAATTGTCATGGATGTGGAAAGTGACATGTTCCAAGGAAAATCACATTTGGGACCCTCCCTTACTCTGTGCTTCTCTTCTTTTGTCTGGTCCTGACTTGTATCACCTATAATAAAGCTGTGATCATAATTATAGTGCTTTCCTAAGTTCTGTTAGTTGTTCTAGTAAATTATCCAACCTGAGGGGGTAACGGGAACACCCAAATTTGTTGCCAGATGGTCAGAGGTGCGAGTGGCCTGGGAGTGCCCCCACCAACCCCGAGCTTGTGGCTGGTATGGAGTGCGGTCAGCTTTGTTGGGGGGCTGTGCCTTGAACCTGTGAAATCTGACCTAATTCCAGGTAGTGTCAGAATTGCCTTGCAGACTGCTGGAGTTTAAACCCCGGCTCTGGGAAATTCTAGTTGTGCTATCTATTGGGGCAAGTTCTTATCTCTTCCAATCTTCAGTGTCTGCACCGAAAACAATTAAGGAAGAGAACGCATGGAAATGTTCAGAGCAGTGCTGACATCAGTAAGCACTCATCAATGTCACCCGTCACTATTGACACCCTATTTATCCAAAGGAAAAAGAAATCAGTGTATCAAAAAGATACCCACACCCCCATGTTCACTGTAGCTCTATTCCCAATAGCCAAGGTATGGAATCAAGCTAAGTGTCCATCGATGGATGAATAGATAAAGAAAATGTGGTATGTATACACAATGGAATACTATACAGCCATAAAATAATGAAATAATATAATCTGCAGCAACACAGATGGAACTGGAGATCACGACGTTACGTGCAATAAGCCTGGCACAGAAAGGCAAATTCTGCATGTTCTGACACACGTGGGAGCTAAAAGAGTGGATCTCATGTAGGTGGAGAGTAGAATGACAGAAACTAGAGGCTGGGAAGGGTGTGTGGGGAGGACAAAAAGAGGTTGGTTAATGGGCACAAACATACAGTTAGACCGAAGGAATAAGTTCCAATGTTTGATAGCAGAGCAGGGTGACTATAGTCAACAAGAATGTATTCTATATTTCAAAATAGCTACAAGAGAGAAATGCTGGGAACAAGAAATGTTCCCAACACACAGGAATGATAAATACTCGAGGTGATGGACACCCTAAATGCCCTGACTTGAGCATTACACATTCTCTGCATGTGATATCACATGTACCCCATAAATATGTACAATTATATACCAATTAAAAACAAAATTAAGGAATTTTATAAGATAGCTATCAAACATAGCCATTATTAAAAATTAAATTATATCAACTTACAATTAAGGATTTATATTAAAAACAAAGGTAATATACACTCAAAACTCATCATTTCCTAACTCTTTCACTACATTTTACTATTATTTGTGCTCTTGAGGTCTAT
>NW_012148952.1:8405608-8418760 GCF_000956105.1 Propithecus coquereli
TTTAAAACTGTCAAGAAGTTCCATTTATTGCTGGCCCAATAAAAGTTTTTAAAAAAATATTAAAAATTAAAAATAAGGAAGAGAGACCTGAGCTAGCACACTCAGCTGCCTCATCGTGTGGTGCCCTGCCTCATCGTGTGGTGCCCTGTGACCCTGCAGAGTCCCCACCGGCAAGAAGGCCCCTTCACCTTGACTTCTCAGCCTCTGTAACTGTAAGAAATACATTCCTTTTCTTTATAAATAACCCAGTTCCAGGTACTCTGTTATAAGCACCAGCAAATGAACTAATAAGACTAATAAGACACTAATAAGCTAATAAGACACATGCCTACTTATTAGCATGTCACATGAAAACAGCTGGATAGATTTTTACCCGATTTGCAGAGAGATGTTGAAGGAATCTGACTCCAAATACAGGATAGGATATAGATATACACATTCACTCTGCAGCATCCTTGGAGCACCTCATTGTTTTTCTTTCATAACAAGAAAATGCTATTTTAAACATTTCGACAAATGAGTTCAGAAGTTCTATATGTATTTGTAAATTGTGCTAAAATTTTTAGGGGTGTGACAGGGAGTCATCAGATGGTCATTAACTCTTTTAAGTCATTGCTTTAATTCTATTTTATTTGGAAACACAAAGTATGCCACACAAAATGCCATTTGTGGTAGCTAAAATTGAGAGGGGTAAAAGAGTCGCAAGTCATTCTGAGGCGACTCTCGGTGTGGGCCAGTCGGGAGGGACAGGCTCCCCTGAGGTGCCTGAAGGAAGAGCATCTCAGAGCTGGCGAGACGGATGTTCTCTCTGAGGCCTTCAAGCCAAGGAGCATACTGAGCGTCCCAATGACGGCAGTCACCACCCAGAACTCCCAGAACTCCCAGAACCAGGGCCAAGTGACAGCCTTTTGGCAGTGGCTTGCTCTTTCTTTCACAGGTAATGGAAACCAAAGTTCCACTGAGGGGCATTTTGTTGCCAATTAGGAGACACACAAAATACATATTTAGGTGTCATGGCAAGAAATGAATGATGGCTTTAGACTCCCAGTTGCTTAAGAATCATATATCAGTTTAATGTCAAACGTTTGACACAGTTGTCAAGCTCTGTGTTGTCACCATAACTGAAGTATGAGCCTATGGTGATGCTGATCCAATGATAAAGTCAGGTTAGAACCTATGACATGGACCCAGAAGCCAGGTCATTTTCCAGGTAACAGCTTTGCATTTCAACAGGTTAGAGTTTAGAGGAATTATATCAATATAATGTTATATATTATATATATTATAATTATATTAATATATTACCTGGGATACCGACTGCTAAGCCCTTCAAATGACTCCGTTCTCTTTCAGACATTCGCAGACAAGATCTGTTTCTCAACAACCATCAGCAGGGCATGAGGGCAGCCTCTTCTAATGCAGGGACTAAGCTGTTTGAGCTGCTTCTTTCTTGGGCTGCTTCAGGGTGAGTAGCAGCTGCAATTTATTCATATGCACTCCAGGCCATGGCATAGTAAGTAGGGTGTTAAAAAGGGCCTTGTTCCAAAGTGGGAAGTAATTATGACTCTTAATTAGTTATAACAATTACATAAAAGTCCCATATGAATCTAACATTTGCCTTTTTGAACTTTTGCATAATGATATATGGGCAAGAAAGGTAAGAAAATGGGGTCTAGAAAAGATCCTCTGCTCTCAGTCAGGGCTGGCTTAAGAAGAGTTGCATTGAAGGTGGTGGTAGTCACATGAGTTCTTAAAATTCTCTTCCATTTGTGCACAAATTTTTCCCTTGGCCTCTCCCACCCACCAGAACCCACTCTTCCTCTCTCATTCAGCCTATGAATAGGCCAATGAGGGTGAGTGGAGGTGGCAAAGACCCTGGAGGAAAAGATGGGAGACCCACAACACCCTCAAGATAATCAACACCATTTTGCCACTGCTCAAGGATGCCCATTCTAGGAGCCACGTGTTGGTCATTTGGAACTCATATGCAAATAAAGTGTTGACCCTTGCATGGATCAGCTCTCTGTTTGTGTGTGTGTGTGTGTGTGTGTGTGTGTGTGTGTGGTGTGTACTCAGAGAGCCACACATCTGACCACATGCACATCAGGGTGTGCTCCTCTGCAAAATCTCAGCAGTGATCAGCTTAAAAGACCAACACTGAAACAGATGCACATACAAGGATGTCATCAGATAATTGTTCCTGTCAGGAGAGCAAATTTCCACTGTGGCTGCATGAACATGAAAGTAAATTTGGAAAACGAAACAGATATTTTAAAAATCAATGAAAGTCAGAATCTTTCCTTCCTGCCTCTGACATTGCCTTGTGCTCTCCACAGCCTGGGAGCCGAGTACCACTAACCAACACCACGGAGCTGTCAGAGCTCCCTAATCCGATGCACTTAGGCTGCTAATGGCTGCTGGCACCAGGCATACAGGCCAGATTGCTGCGATTCCAGGAGGCCGGCAGCCCAACTGCTGCAAAGGCAGGCCAGCAACACAGGGCGAAGTGGAGTTGACGAGAACTCACATCGAATTTGCATATATTTGCACAGCATGTCAGAAACACTTCTAATCTCAAGCAGACCTGGAGCTGAGGAGAACTGGAGAGAAAGCAAAAAGGTTTGGTAGAGGGGATGATGGAGTTTGGCCAAGGCCTGAACTCTCTTCTCCTAATTGCCTTGTTGGGGATCACTAATAAAAATTATCATGGGGTTATTTTTCAGGATGTTGTTTTTGTTTTAAGGTAACTGATTTTTTTTTTTTTTTGGACTGTGTGGTCTTCCTGCAATAGCAAAAGGAGTTCTGATTAACATAGTTTCCTGCTGGAGGCTAACATGTGTCTTCACATGCTGGGTAAATAACAAGAAATTAGAGGTTCCATACAGGAAATGTATGATACTGGACTCTGATACTAACCTGTCCAGCAGAAGAGACTGGTAAACACGCTGAGCCAGGCCTGACCCTTGTTTTCTGAAATGAAGGGGCATAAACCAAAATGTTTCGGGGAGGGGGGGAAAGGCAAACAAACAGCATCAGGACTCTGCACACCATCTGCACTTTCATAGAGCACTAATGGGGAATAATTATATTGCTCCTACAACCCAGTAGCTTCAAGCCTCTGGAAGCGAGACTGGTTTCTCAGGCCTTCCCAGTGGCTGTTCTCTGGCAAGGGTGAAAATTGGAAGTCCAATGCTGAAATGGCTCATTAAAAGAACCTTGAAAAAGAGCGTTGCTCTTTGAATCTTAAAAACTATAATGAGTAACTCAGCAGGCTGTGCCGAGAAGGCCTTCTCTTGTCCCTAAATTAATTGTTGGTGGCCAGGGATGGAAGAGATGCAAAGTCTTTAAAGGTAAGACTTAAGAGAAGAGAGGGGACGGGAGGGGAAAAAGGAGGGTAGGACACAAAAGGAGAGGAGAGGGAGAAAATACATTCTCTAGCCAGATTCTGATAAAACTTCTCCAAGACTGCTTCTCTGCAGGAACACATACCAGCTGCTCCCTGGCAGGAAATTTAAAACTGTCAAGAAGTTCCATTTATTGCTGGCTGATGAGTCGGCAAGGAAGGGATGTTCCATACACTGTAAGTGGAATTTCAATCCAGCCTGGCCTCTCTGCTGCCGAGGTCAGCGGAGAAAGCAGATCGGAGTGGGCAGGAACGAGTGCATTTATCCAAAAAGCTCGGCCAGCAAGGGCAAGCCAGCCAGACAAGCAAGACAGAACAGGTCTGCCCTGTTCTGACCTTGGCAGAGATGCCCCCGGCCTCTGCCCTGGAGCTTCGAAACTGAGGTGCACACACTGACCTCCACAGCCCACAGCGGTCTGAATTCCAGCTCATGCCTCTTCCCAGCAAGGGCTGACCCAGATTTCCGGCCACCTTCCCCAGTGGCTGCTGCCACCCTCAATTCTTTCTTGACAAATGTAATGTTCCCTTGCTGTAGTTAAATCTTCAAGGCTGAATTAGTCTGAAATCTTTCATGAAGACTTCTAGAACATTCCAACTCACGTGATAATCTCTCCTTTTTGGTATCCTTACACATGCCCCCCGGAAACCATTCATGGAGACACATACCCTTGCATGGCCTTGTTTTGTTATTCTCTTCCTAATGTCTTTGACTTGTCTCCAACAAGCCTGAAATCCCCTAGAAACCCAGCAGGGCTGTGGATCACGTCCCTGCCTTCCCCAGCCCCTCAGCGTAACCTCTTTACCCACAAAGTCGGCCTCTTCCCCATTTCACTTCTCCTAAGTCTCGAACCCAATTCCACACAACTTCCTCTAGTTGGCATCCTACCTCTCCCATCCATTATCGATGTATAACCTCACTTCACTCCAAAAAGTGTTGGAAGAAACTTGGAAAAATGCATTCAGAATAAGAAAAATAAATATAAGGAAATGAGGAAATGAGGGAAATGGAAAAGAAGATGAGGGTAAATAGCTGGAGCCAGATATGTATTGAATGAATTCACACGAAAACGCATGCCTGAGTGTTCTACCGTCTGCTAGAAATGGGATGCAAATTGGACTACATTTGTAGTGACCCAAAGCGAAGAGGAAAACAGAATCCGAGGGAAACGTGACACAAGGCACAGTGTTCCTCCTCGTGACAAAAACAGTTCCACTGCTCACTCGGGGAAGGCCGGTTTTACCTGGAGTTAAGGCTTGAGGGAAATTTCTCCTAATGGGAGCCCCGTGTGACAGACACAGTGAGTGACAAGAATTAATGCCAACACGATTCCAGGCGTCGCTGAGGGATGAGTGAACAGAGGGAACAAGACAGGACAGATGCCTACCTTCCTGGATCTTGGATTTTACTACAGGAGAGGGGGCCATACACACATCCATGTCACGTTGGTTTAATGGAGAGACTAGGAGAGGACGTCTGAGACAGGGTGTTCAGGAGAAGGTCTCCCTCAGAAGGATGAAGAAGCATCCACCAGGTCAAGGCTTGGACCATTTTTGTAATGTCCCCTGGTCTGGCCAGTGAATCCAAAACTGGATTCAGGGAAGGCAACTCTGAGGGACCTGTGTCTTGCCCCACCTCTTCGTGACTAAGGTTCCTGGAAGAGCTGCCCACACACGCTCTCTCCACTGCCTCGCCTCCCGGCTGCTCCTCAGCCCCCCGGAACCTGTCTTCTGCTCCCTCCCTCCAGAAAAATCCCACTAGCTCTGGGGTCACCTTTAGCTGGTTGCAAGCATTGGTGCATTTATTACTATTGATCATTCCCTCTGCCTCTGACTCTGTGACCCCTCATTTGTTCCTGTTTTTCCTCCTACCTCTTCAGCCACCCTTTCTGCATCAGTTCTGTAGCTCCAGCTTCTTTAATTTCTTTCTTGAATGTCAACTTGCCCCAGAATGCTACCTTTGCTCTTCTCACTTCACGCCTTCTCCTGGTGTTTTCTAACACACCCAAGACCTCTGCAAATGACTCCCATGTCTGTGTCTACCTGCAGCCTATGCTGCTCTGCTGAAACCCAGACCTACGAGGTCAACTGTCTGCTGGAACTCTATGTGGATGTGTTGTAGGCAACTTCTGTTCAACATGCTCAAATTTTTCCTTTCCAACCTGGTTCCTCTCCTGAATTCCCTACATTCATGTGACCACCATCTACCTAACTGCCCCTATCAGAAAGCTCAGACTCATTGTTAACTCCTCCCTCTCCCTCCTCCCCCATATCCAATTCTGTAGATGCTACCTTCTACGTATATCTCATATTTCTCACTTTCTCTCCATGCCTCCCAGTGAAAATCAATACCTAATGCTTGTTGAGCACTTATTATGTGCCAGGCACTGTTCTAAGTGCTCTACGCATCACACACAATGTGCCATGTCACCCTCTCAAGCACAGGATGGAGCGAGCATCATTAGCATCCACATTCCATGGGGGAGGAGACTGAGGCACAGAGAAGTTGTGTGGCTTACCCCAGGTCACACAGCAAAGAAATGTTAAGCTTGGATTGAAATCCAGGGAGTCTCTGACTCTAGGGCCCCCAACCCCACTGCTTTTCATTACTTTTCACCTAGATTACTATACTCACTTCCTAACCAATCTCTCTGCCTCTCGCTTCCAGTTCTGGCCCCTCCCCACAGTGCCATCTACGGAAAATTCAAATCTGACCTCGCCTCCCTCTGCCTAAGACCCTTGCATGGTCTCCTCTGGCTGTGGAATAAATTTCAAGCCCTTGGTCATTTCATCACCAACGGCCCTTCCTCCCCATCCCCACATACGCACCTGCACGTCTATTGTGTGCCAGGAATTATGCGAAGATTTCTGGGCAATACAAAATGTGGTTCTTGTCATCATGAAAAGCTCAATAAGTAGGCAAATAAGATGTACAAATGAAAAGTTAAACATAAGAATTAAGCCCAACATTACAATTTTAAAAAGAGGTCACAAGGCAGTGTCATTTTGTGGTGAAAAGAGCTGGCTCTCAAGCCAGACATTTAATATACGCAGAATCGTCTCCCCAAAAATAATTTCTTTTCATCCCGAGCCAGACACTTGTGAACGAACGGTTCAATTCTGGTTTAGTTTGAAAGATACTTTAATATTCCCATATTGTTCCAGTTCAATACTTTTAGAAAATGAATAGGCTTGGTTCTGGTTCAAACCGGCTTACTAGGTGTTGCTGTTTTGAAAAATCCTTGGTTCAGTGCTCAACTGAGTGGAAAAAAAAAAAAAAGATTAATTTGGGCTCAGCTTGGTTCAAGGTTCGCAAATTAGAGCAGTTCCTTCCAGGGTGGTTCATCTTTGAGCTGGTGCCCGGTTATGAATTCAGCTCATGGGCCTGGTTTACGCGGTGCTGGCCCTCCACGGAGCCTCTGCCACCCCATCAGCCCTCACTGGTTTATCTCCACCTCCCTGCAAGCTGGGGCAGAGGTTTGGGAATTTAGAGAGGTGCTTGCTGCGTGCACAGGGGGACCTGGGTAGCCTGGCTTAGGGTTCCTGGAGCTGGGGCCTATGTCAGGGCAGCTTCTCTTTGGCTGAGGAGGGGCAAACCCACCCACTCCCTGGTAACTCTTGCTCCCTCATCTCCTGCAGGCCTGTACTCACACCACCTTGCCTCTGAGCCCTCCCCAATCATCCTTAAAATAGCCACCATTCCCTCCCCCCACCCGCACATTCCCAGGTTATTTCCGTGCTTTCTTCTCTATAGCATTTACCAGCAACTGGCAGGCTCTGGATATGGGTTTATCCTCAGTCTCTTCCACTAGACCAGGGGTGGGGAATCTGCAGCCTTAAGGCCACATGTGTCCTTCTAGGTCCTTAAGTGCGGCCTTTTGGCTGAACCCAAATTTTACAGAACAAATCCTTTTATTTTTATTAATACGTTTTTGTTCATCTTTTATATTTTTATTTCATTTTTAAAAATGAATATATTTAAAATACCAAAGAATAAGTTTCAACAAAATAATCCTCCCAGATTGAAGGGCACAATTAGAACATTAGCAAGCAATAAGGACTAAATTGATGGCTGCTACACTCATGATTTAGTTCTAACTTCCCCCACCTGATTGGTGCCACTACCAAATGAGGCTGGTTGGCGGGAGTTTATGGGGGTCGAGTACGCCAGTCTGTTATCAGCTTTTGACAATCGTGCGTTGTGTTTCTGCTTTAAGTGGAATTTGTGAACAGTTGCACAGCTCGACAGTATTTTTTAATTCTGTCTGCTTAACAGCCCATCATGTCAAAGAAGACCAAAAGAAGGCTGAAGGAAGAAAACAGATTTTTTAATGAGGATTGGGAATTGTAATATTATCTTGTTTCTGCTAAAGATAAGATGATTTGCTTGCTTCGTGATACTGCAATGTCAACATTAAAGAATTCAGTGCTCTTCGGCATTGTAAGACTCATAAGGACCACAGACATTTTAAATATTGCAGAAATTAAAAGATGAAAAGCAAAACCAAAGACAATTCTTTCAAGCAGCAATAAGACACCTGGAAATAATGCCACTGAAGCAACTTATAAAGTAGCTTATATACTCAAGAAAACAGGGAAGCCATTCAGTAATGTAGAAATTGTGAAAGAATGCATTGTCCAAGTTGTAGGATGCTTAGACCCTGATAATGTTTCAAAGTACAAACGTCTGCCTATTTCAAGGAGAACCATAACTGACTGGCAGCATGGATTAGCCTTCAACTTAACAGAACAACTTCATGAAATGCTTCAAAAGGAAAATACATATTATTCAATCGCTTTGGATGATTCAACTGATACTACTGACTCAGCATAGGTTCTATACTTCATTTGGGTCATAAAAGAAGATTTTCTTTGCTACAAAAAGTTACTCACTTTGGACATGCTTGTGAACAGAACATGAGGAATAGATATCTTCAAAAACTTTCAAGATAAATGTCATGAAGTTGGATGGAATTTGGTAAATTTAGTGAGTGCAGGAACAGACAGTGCATCTTCCATGACAGGAAAACATGAAGTGTTTATTGCACAGATAAAAAAGGTATTAACAGATCCAGATGCTCTCATTTCTTTTCATTGTATCTTGCATCAGCAAAATCTCTGTGCTAAAGCTACTATTTTAAGTGACACTTTGCAACAAGTTATAAGTATTGTTAACTATATTCGTGCAAATGCAACATGGCATCATCCGTTTTGTAACATGCTAAAGTTGAATGATGACGTATTCGGTGTAGATTTGCCCTATCTTTCCAAAGTGTGTTGGTTATGGCAGGGATAGGTGTTAGCCAATATTTTATCTCTGTGAGAACAGATAGTTAAGTTTCATAAAGAACAGAATCAGCAATGTGAATTATTGAAAGAAGATTTCTATAGGAATGTAGCATTTCTGTGTGATATGTAAAATCAAAATGACTCAAATATTTATTTCTGTGCAAAGTAAAACTAAGTTTATATATGATATGTGGCAAAAAAAAATCCAAGTATTTCAAAAAAAAAAGCTATCCTTTTTTTAAAACACTTCTTCTTCAAAGGGAAATTTCAGATGAACATTTTCCCCATTTAGCAAATGTCATTGATGAGCAGGATAATATACGTGAATCATCTGAAGAATATGCAGCTGTTATAGACCTATTAACTGGAGAATACAATGAAAGGTTCACTGACTTTGAGAATCATGACATCACATTCAAATTAGCATTTCAGCCTCGCTTAGTTGATATCACCAAGGCACCTAAAGAACTACACATGGAATTGAGTGAGCTCTCAGTATAACATTTTAAAACCATTGTTTGATGCTAAGAAAGATCTAATTGAAATACAGAAAAATGCAGTAGAATATCCACACCTTTGGCAGCATACCCGAAAAATGCTTTCTTGCTTTTCAACCACTTATTGCTGTGAATCTACATTCTCCTACCTAACACAAACCAAGAGGCCTTAAGGTCACAAATGACTGGATCAACTGAAACTGTGGATCTCCATGCTGCAACCAAATATTCAAATGTTTTCCAATAAAAAGCAGACAAAACAAAGTCTTTAAAATATTAGTTAACTTTAAAATTAACAAATAGTTTTCATTTTTTGAAATTGTTAGGTACATAGTAGTTAGATGTTGACAAAATAATGTACGTTTTAAGTATATCTAATTGAAGTTTCTTAAATGCAGCCTTATTTGATTACAGCTAAATTAATGTGGCTTCCAACATGAAAAGTTTCCCCTCCTCTGCCCTAGACTGTCAGTTCCACAAGATCAGGGATTTTTGTCCATCTTTTCACTATCATGCACCCCATTGTCTAGAATAGTGTCTGGAGTATAGTGGAAGGCCATTAAACACACGTTAAATATTGAATAAACCTCCTCAGTCTAAATCCATAGCTGATAGTTACGAATTCTGAGGATCAGCAGGATTTGATTTGAAAACTATTTCTTTACATCATTAAGGATATCTCATTCTTAGTGGGTTCTTCCCTCCTATCTCCTTCTCCTTCCTTTCTATCTCTTGCTGTTGCCAAACTCTAGGGTGAAGCAAAGTAAAGTACACGTGCATCAACAAGCTGCCTCTGGCCCCTCCAGCCTTCTATTTCTTTTGCTCTCCTCTCTCCCTCCTTAGAGAAGATGAGTTTCTTTGGCTCCTCTCAATTGTAGGGAAGGTCTTTGTTCCCCCAGCAAGCTGCGTTTTGGCAGAGCAGTGGCTTGCTGACTGCAGGACAGAAAGCAGGAGCCAAGGCAAGCAGGAAGCTGCAGCCAGGTGCCTGGAGGACCACCTGGGGAGGCACACAGCTCACCTGACTCTCACAGGGACCTCCCCAGGGCTGATCCTCTGTCCCCATGCTCCTGGGCCTGGATTCAATTCCCAACACAGAGCCCAGAAAACCCTAAGGAGGAATCTGGGTCTGAGCCTTTGCTCTTCTCTGAAGTAGTTTTTCAGCTGCCAGTTACTGATTAAATTTACATTTGTATTAAAAATTAAATATACAACCCTCTTAACATGACAAGTTTTTTTTGCACTGCAGTGCATATATACAAGAAAAGGATATGAAAAGAATTGCAATAAAGATTTGACCCATCCAATATCAATACTCTTATTTAACTGATCAAACAAACATGTCTCACTCCCCTCCCATCCCATGCTCACTGCATCCCCAGCTGCGCACACCAGTTGTTTCCCCTCCCCGGTACGTGCAGCCACAGCAATAGGCGAATGAAATTCACGGAACTCTCTAAAAGGCTCATCAAGAAGTCCTCTGGGAAAATTAAGAATATAGTCGCACAGTCAAGAAAGTCCAGGAGGGAGAGGGCCCCAGAGAGCCCTGAGCAGCCCCACCTCCGCCGCTTGCCCCAGTCACCGTCACCTTCACCGCAACCACAGGAGTGAGCAGGCGGCCCAGACCCCCCAGCCGCCTGCAGCATCCACCGCTCTCAGCGCCACCGGCAGCGCGCCCAGCACCACGGACAGCGGTGCCGCCTGCGGGGACAGGGTAAGAAATGGATATGTTTTTCAAGAGGAATGACGCCCAGGAAGATGCATTTGTGCACCAGACTGCCATAAAGAATAACCGCAGGAAGTACCTCCCCAGTGTAGGAGATGGAACTACCCTGGAGTTTGATGTTGTCGAAGGAGAAAAGGGTGCGGAGGCAGCAAATGTCACAGGCCTGGTGGGGCTCCAGCTCAGGACAGTGACTATAGAGCAGGCCGTAGCCACGTAGACGCTATTCTCGTTGTAGCGTCCCCAGTGGTGAGAGTGGGGAAAAGAAAGAGTGATGGGAGCGCTCTCCCCAAGGCCAGGCCCAACAACGCGGACCCTATGCATCCCGCAGGCAGAGACCCTATGGGTGGCCACCACGGAGTCTCAACTGTCCTGCGCGGGGAGAAACCGTGGAGGGCTCTGACCACCACGACCCAAGAGCACAAGGCAGGGCAGTGAGGCAGAATATGCATGGAGTTATGGACTTCGATCCCGCAGGCGCCCTCCTCGCCAAAGACGGTCTGGAGAGGCAGTGAAGAGGACAACTAGACCCAAGGAGAGAAGACCCAAGGCCGGCAGCCACCTCATTGTGGTACTGCGCCACCTCCCATTCCCTTGGCAGACGCCCAGAAAGCCCTAACCCACGAGGCGGCAAGGAGACAAAAGCAGCCGATCCACCAGCTAATTCCTCCGTTCCTGAAGCTGAGCAGGACGGGGCTGAGTAAACGTCCATTTACCATCTCTCCAGCCATCCTGTCTAGCCATCCAACAAGAAGAAATGGATAGGAAATTCCAGCAATAGGAAATGAACAAAAGATTGGAGCTGAAGACCTTAAGTGCTTGCTTTTTCCTGTTGACCAGACAGCTACAATTATCTGCATGCATAACGGGGTTTTTTTTTTATTATTTTTATCTAAAGACATCTCTTTTTGTTAATGACAAATGTGTCTTTTTAAAAAGCCTGGTCTTCCCCAACATACATTTAATGGTTTTTCACTTTTTTCCTTTCTGGTCAAGTTAAGATTTTGAAGAACTTCATTTTTAATTTGGAATAAAATTTACAGTTTGATTTTTTCAAAAGGCAAGAACTGATTAGTACAGGTCTTAAATAATTGTCAGGAAGGAAGGAAGGAAGGAAGCAAGCGAGGGAGGGAGGGGGGAGGGAGGAAAGAAGAAAAAAAAAAAAAGGAAAGGAAAGTCAAATCCAGGAGATGGGAGTAAGCAAATTCGTCTATTTACCATTTATTATAGTTTCCCTCTGGTCAATATGGAAAGTAAATAAGACTTAAAAATGGGCTGTGTTTTTAAAAAGCTAGATACATTTTTTCCTCCAAGACTTTTATTATATTTGTCTTTAGTATTACATTTTCACTAGTTGTGAACTTTTTTATTTGACCTTCTTGAGATTTAGTATGTTTCATGAATCTCTTTAATTTCATTAGTTTTGGATAAGTCCATTATCTCTTTAAATATTGTCTCTTCCCCCATATTTTCTCCCTTTTGTCCTTCTGAAATTCTCGTTAGATATCTGTAGATCTCATTCTGTCCTCTGTGGTTCTTATCCTCTCATTTTTCCATTTCTTTGCCTCCTGGACTGCATTACGACTGTGTTCCTTAGATTATTCCAGTTCAGTAATCTTTAAAGTTATTTCTAATTGGCCAATATATCTATTAGATAAAATAGCTAAATTTCAACTATTATAATTTTCATTTCTAAAATTTGAATTTGGTTATTTGTCAAATCTGTCTGATCATTTAAAAGTATCATATTCCTTTCTTATTTCCTAACTTCTTTTGCTTATTACTTAAACAGTAAATATAATTACTGTATAATCTGTGTCTATTAATACCAACACAGATATACCTCATTTTACAAATTGAAGGTCTGTGGAAACCCTGCATCAAAGAAGTCTATCAGTGCCATTTTTCTAACAGCATGTGCTCACTTTAGGTCTCTGTGTCACATTTTGATAATTCTCACACTATTTGAAACTTTTTCATTATTACTATATCTGTTATGGTGATCTGTGATCAGTGATCTTTGATGTTAATATTGTAATTGTTTTGGGACACCAAGAACCTCATCCATAGAAGATAGTGAATTTAGACAACAGGGAAACTATACGGAAGATTAATAAAACAAAAAGTTGGTTCTTTGAAAAAATAAAAAAAATTGACACACCTTTGGCTAAACTAACGAAAAACAGAAAAGAAAAATCCCTAATAACCTCCATCAGGAACAAAAAAGGAGAAGTTACAACTGATGC